>NC_133822.1:2584046-2750921 GCF_047830755.1 Zonotrichia albicollis | reverse complement strand
CTCATTATTCTGTGATTCTGTGATTCTGTGATTACAGTACAGAAGATCTGAAGGACTTTTTCTTAAAGAAACTGGCAAAAATAAACCCTTTTTTCTGCCTAATTTTTGTTTTTCAGTGAAAATGAAGGACAAGAAGGTGCTGGTCAAACAGAGGCTCAGATTTCTAACAGCAGTGTGGGAAGCCCTTTCAAAGGCACCTCTCATTCTCTGTGAAATCACAGAATCATTTGGGTTGGGAAAGACTCCAAGACCATGGAGTCCAACCTGTGACTGATCCCCACTCAGAGCACTGAGTGCCACCTCCAGCCCTTCCTTGGACACCTCCAGGGTGGGGACTCCACCACCTCCCTGAGCACTCATTCCAGTGCTTGACAACCCTTTCCATGAAAAAATTCCTCCTGATGTCCGAACTGAATGTTCCATGGAGCAGCTTGAGGCTGTTTCCTCTCATCCCATCACTTGTTCCCTGAGTGCAGAGCCTGACCAGGCAATTGATCTTTTGAATATCCATCAAAATTCCTCTGCTGAGCTGCAGATTGAGCACTGATCATTCCAGTTTCTTCCCCTCTTGGCAGCAAATCCTTGAGATTGTCAGGTAAGCGGGGACTGTTGTGTGCTTGATTTTAGCATCTGTGGGCCACAGCTCCTCCTGTGAACCGGGGGTTGTGGTGCCTGTCAGTGATAGATTTACTTTGTCAAAATCTCTCTAGAAGTACAACAACCATCGTATTACCCTGCTCTTATATCAAATTAAATTTGAGGCCAGCAGGACTGTTCAGCTGCTGCATCTTGTGCCCCATTTTCTGCAAGACAAGCCTTGAAATTGGCTGGCTGATGTCTCATTTCAGGAGGATTGATACCAGCGCTGCTTCCCTTGGAAATACAACAGCGTGTTGCTGGTACCGCGAGTTTCACTCTCTTCACTTCAAGTTCTTGTTGTTTCTCTTGCCTGGAGCTTCTACTTACACAAAGCAGAAAATATCCAAAGCTGCATGAAATATTTCTGTGAGCACTGGAATTTCTGAAGCCTTATCTCCAGCATTTGTGGTGCTCAGCTGGCTGTGGTTTCATAAGGTGGAGCTCTGGTCTGAGGGTTTTTCCTGGGGTTGGGCATCATTAACTCTTCCTCCCTAATTGATTTGCTGGGATAGATGATCCAAGTGGTTCCAGCTCAGTGCCAGCAGGACTTCTGGGATTTTCTTTTCTAACCAGCCACCTGTTTTCCCCAAAACTGTAGGAATTTAGGCTTGGATATCACCTGAGGCAAAGCTGATGCCCAACAAATCTTCAAGTCATGAGGAACTTAATGGAGCTGGGTTAAAATAAGTTTTTGGATAGGATCTAAAAACTTTACAGAAGCAGGGAAAAAAAACATAATTAAATGTGGGAGAGTTGGAATGGGAGTTGTTTTCTATGTTTCTTGTATACCCAATGTTTTTCATGGTTCCAAAGGAAGATTAAGACTTAAGGATTTTAATTTCAAGAAGCCAACAAACAGCCTGCACCCGTTCACCTGAGGACTTGGAAAATGCCTCTGGACCATTGTAAAAACAGCATTCCCTTAGTGAGGGTAAGTAAAATAAAGGGGGAAAAATAAACCAAATAACTGGATTTTTTTTTAATGGTTAAGATAAGGTGAACATCCTCTCTTACAGCATTTCACCTGCGTGTGAAGAGCAACGCCTCCCACCTGCTCTGCTTTCCCTCAGGGACTGCATTACCAGAGGTTCTGTGGCTTTGACATTGGAAAAGCAGCAGTATTTTTCCACTTAACTTAATCTTAGCTATTATTTTTCTGCAGCAGCAGAAAACAGCGCAAGGTGGGAAATGTCAGGAGGCAAAAAACAATAAGGAGACATTTGAATTACATCTCTCTCTTGATTCCCAGCATTGAGCCAGGCAACTTCTTCTCCTGCCCCGGGAGTTTCTCCTTATTCACAGAGACAAAAAGAATTGATGGCAGCTATGTGCTGGAAAGAGAAACTGTGCAGAAATTCCAAAAAACACCATAAACCAGGTTTAGTTCACACTTATTTAATGGTAAATAGGAATAACAAGGTCATCCAGATGTGTGACTAATCCTAGAGCCAAATCCTGATGTTTCAGCACACTTGTACTCAATTCTTTACTCAGGCAGTTTGGCAGAGTTTGGTAAAGCTTCATAAGAAAAGCAGAATTATTTGGAAGAAGAGAGTGGCTGGAACTTGATTCTTTACCCATGCACCAATTTCAGCTCAATGCAGCTGATGTGGGAGTGACCAGCCCTTGAAGAAGGGTAAAATCGATTTTATTAAACTGACTGAGAGATGCCAACAGGATTAGGCTCACTCTCTACAGGCAGAACTGCTCCTGCAGCTTAGAGAGAAATTCTGGCTTTCACTCTGCTCCCATCTACACTGCTGGAAGTCAAAGGGGATTTCTTTATAACCAATATTAAGGCATTACACACAAGGCAATTGCACCTGTAAGAAGGTGGTGTGGGCTGAACCCTTTGGGCTGACATTTTCACTAATGTTTGAAATGAAATAACAAAGCACTTGTGGTATTTTTTTCAAATGTTAAAGCTGTGGTTGAGAGACCCTATGTGTGCATCAGCCCTAAATCTCTTAGGTTTAGGAATTCCCAAGAATTCCCAGGAAACACTTAGAAAATATCAGGGGATAAACTGTGGAAAGAGGTTGCAGGTGAAATTTCCCTCAGGAAAGGAGGGAAGCAATCCCCTAGTGTCACACAAATTACATGGGGAACAGAACTCTGGCCAGTGGAGTTTGTAAAACACTTCCCACAATGCCTCAGGTTTCAGCTTTTATATTTTTCCCATTCTGAGCTGCTTTAGTGTGTGGGTCCGAGTTTCATATTATGGGATGGTGAGCTCTGTGCACAGAGCAGGGAGACAAAACAATTCCTGCTCCAGCTGGGCACCAAGGACAAATGCCCCAAATCCCAGCCCAGGAGCACAAACCCCGTGGGCTGCAGAGAGAAAAACAAGCAGGGTGGGACTGCCTGGGCTGAAGCTGGAATGGGACAATGAACTGCAAGGGGCAAATGGAGCAGAACTGATCCCAGGGAGAGACCCCGGGAGCGCTCGTGCATTTTGGGGCTGTTTTGGGTCATCTTGGGTGCAGCCCTGGCTGGGCTCTGGTGCTGCCCAAGGTGCATCCATGTAGGAGATCCTTTGAATGAATCCCTAATTTATTCTGGAATTCTCCCCATCCTCTGTTCTAGGTCAGCCTTCTCCAGGCATCACCCAAAGGAATAAACCATATTTCCCAAAAAACTGCTCTGCCTCTTCAGAATTCTCTTTGGCAGAATTCTGCACTATGGGGGAACCTGGCCCAGTTGATGAGGAATAGCTCAGTGCAAGCTCACCCCTCCCTTCCTTTTTTATCATTGAAGGGAGGATGGATGGGAAGGATGAGTGAAACCATCTGTGATTCCCAGTCTGAATGGGAGATCCTCTGCTAAACCAACCTGATCTCTATTGACAAGTTGTGACAAGGATTCATTCATCATCATGAGCATTTTGTTTGTCAGTTTGGACTTTCTTTGGTTTGAGTAATCCAGGAATCACCAATTTTACCAAATATACCTCAGAGCACTAAAATACCACGTGAAAAAAAAAAATTCTTTCCCCTGTTTTTCCTTCCCTCAGGTTTCAGATTGAGACCCTTCTTTGCAAATTGTGTATGGAAAAATGATGTTCTCAAGACCCTTCAGCCTCATTTTATCATATAATATTAATCAAGAGAGATCTCAGCCTTCACATGCTGCACCAGCCAGGCCTCTGTCGATTTCTCCCCTTTCATTTAAAGAAAACATAAATTCCCACCTGTGGCTTTGCTTGGGAAAGGGCTGCTCAATGAAACCAGGCAGTGGTTCAGCAATTAGCGCCCAGGATTGAAAGGCAGCCAGGTCACAGTTCTGGGGCAGATTTGCTGCTGTTTGTCCTGATGAAGTTCCTCCTAAATGAGGTGATTATTGCAGCTGTCAGGAATGAAAAGGTGGCACCCATCGATTTCACCCCCTCTGCAGGCTCCGGGCCCTGCTGCTCCACAGCAGTCAATGGGAATTGCCAATTAACAAAAACAATATTGGCAAGTCGGCAGTTTGAGGAAAAACTCCCTCCAGCCAGTGCACAAATCTCTTACCATTCAAGAGATTCAAATCACCGTCCTTGGGCAAAGGCATTGGCAAACCTGCTCAGAAAAACAAGGAAAATGAGATTTTTATTTTGGCATAGCTGCATAGGAAATTGCGGAGCTTGGAGCTTGTCTGCACAGGGGAAATGTGGCAGAACAGCTACACGGGAACACTCTGAAATGCACACCCTGCCTGGAGATAAAATCACTTTAGTTTGGAGTAATTCTGTTCTGGAAACACATTGCTTCATCAGGAATAAAGTGTCTTTTATTTCAGAATTAAAGTGTCTGTGCTCTTACTCTGCCCTTCTGCTAATGATCACAGATCCAGCTGTTGATTGTAATAAATAGAGGCTCTTCCTCAACAGCTACTGTGGAATTCTTCCCCTTGTAAGTAAGGAATTATCATGCTTCTAATTACCTCGTGTTTCAAATGCAGCTCGTATAAATGAGTACTCTTGACTCACCTACAGATTTCAGCAATTTCCACGCAATTAAATCGTTAAGGTGCAGCTTTGGGCAGTAAAAGCACTTCTGGAAGAGCAGAGCGTGTTAGTCATGATGGAGTGAACCTGGGTTAGAAAACACCCAGCAGCTCCAAGTGATGGTTGTTCCTGCCTTTCCTAAGGAATTTTGCCACTGCAACAACAATGCTGGGGTTTGCATGGTGCTTTTTAACACAAGCTCTCAAAGGATGTGACTGAAAAGTGTCCCAGAAATGGGGAAAGTGAGGCAGCTCTTGGGAGAGGTTTGTTTGATGTTTGGTGAAAAACAAGCTTTGGATTTCCAGCCCTGGACAGGGTGACACCCACCTTTCCTTTTTCCAAAGGTGATCCTGTGGCAAGGGATGGAGGGATGGTAAAGCAAGGACTGAGGGCAAGAAGGTTGCTGTTCAGTATTGTGGAATGCCAGCATTGTAGGATCATGGAATATCCAGTGTTGGAAGGGACCCACACAGCGAGGGTTGGGTGTTGCAGCATTTTTGAGGTTGTGAACAGATTCCAATCCATCACCTCCATCTGCTCCAAACCCCACAATTTCTGTGCCAAATGCTCCAGTTTGCTTCCAGAGCTCACTTCAGGGACCACCTGGGCTGGCTTATCTTTGGTCACCTCACTGCCTTCCCATGGAAAACTTGGCGAAATTATTCTTAATATAGCTTAAGGTCATTAAATTAAGGGAAGTGGCAGCAATTCTTGTGGGTGTATTTGTGATCAGACTCATTCAGGCTGTGACACACCATGAGTATTTAGCATTTCTAATTCATAGAACACGTTAATTTAAATACTTAAGGCACTTTATCAACTTTTAACTCTATAAACAATTAAACCTCTTACTGCTCAACCAACCCTGATCCATGAGTGCTCTGAGGGGATGCTTTGGTCCCTTGTACCCCCACTGTTTCCTAGTGCTCTCACAGTGAATGACGGCATTTGGGCACAGGTGTCTTTGCAGGTGTATCTTGTCAGGTCTATAATTTTTTAACCTTTTACTCATTTTTAACCACCTGCCGAAGGTTTGCGTGGGACTCTGTATCGCCGCCGCCATAAAAACTACAACTCCCAGAAGGCTCCGCGGCGCCGCACCCCGCCTTGGTGCCGCGTGCGCCGCCCTCCTCGCTCTCTATTGGGTGTCAGCCCACCCTCCTCGCTTATGATTGGCTGCGGCGTGCTAGCACGTGTGCTGCGCCGCGTTTGGGGGAGTGCAAGATGGCGGCGGGCGACGCGGTTGGGAGGTACCGCAGCACTGTGGGCAGGAGCAAGGACCCCTCGGGGCTGCTCATCTCGGTTATCAGGTAGGGGCGGTCCCGCTCCGCATCCTCCGGGCCTCTGAGGGTGCCCCAGGGCCGAGTGCGGGCTCTGCTGTGCTGGGGAGGCCTGCTCGGCTCGGACTTCCGGGATGTGGGGTCTGTCCTGGGCATGGGGTGAGCCCAGGCTTGGGTCCCTGGTGAGCCCAGGGTGAGCCCAGGCTTGGGTCCGTGCTGGCCCTGGAGCGCTGGGGAGGCTGCAGTGCTGGAGGAAGCCTTGTCCTGAGGGCTGTCCCTCTGTCCTGCCGCCCTGCCCAGGGCTCTTCCTCCTGCTTTGCTTCATCGTGGGGTCAGAGGGGCGTGGACGGGCTGATGGAGGGGATGGGACCCAGCGGGGTGAGGTTCAGCCAGGCCAAGTGCCCGGGGCTGCGTTTTGGCCACAACAAACTCCAGTACTGCTCCAGCCTGGGACAGAGGGGCTGGGAGTTTGTGTAGGACCTGGGGGTGCTGCTTGACAGCGGCTGAACGCGAGCCCAGGTGGGCAAGAAGGACCATGGCACCTGGTCTGTGTCAGATTTGTGTGGCCACAAGACCGGGGAAGTTATTTTCACCTGCTCTGGGCATTGATGAGGTCGCACTTTGGGTGTTGTGTCCTGTTCTGGGCACCTCAACTTAAGAGGATCTTCAGAGGTCCAGGGAATGGAGCTGGGAAGAGCCTGGAGCCCCAGGAGAGGCTGAGGGAGCTGGGCAGGGCCTGGAGAACCAGGAGGGGCTGAGGGAGCTGGGCAGGGCCTGGAGAACCAGGAGGGGCTGAGGGAGCTGGGAAGGGCCTGGAGAACCAGGAGGGGCTGAGGGAGCTGGGCAGGGGCTGGGCCTGGAGCAAAGGAGGCTCAGGGGCCCTGGTGGCTCTGCACAAGTCCCTGCCAGGAGGGCACAGCTCAGGGAACAGGGACAGGAGCAGAGGGAACGGCCTCAGGCTGGGCCAGGGCAGCTCAGGGTGGATTTTAGGAAGAATTTCTGCACAGTAAGGGTCTTCAAATGCTGTAGGGACTCCATTACTCCAGCAGCAGTGGTGGACCCCCTTCCCTGGAGGTCTTGAAGAAATACTGGACATGACATTCAGTGCTCTGGTGAGGTTCTGTCACAGGTTGGACTCAATGGTCTTGGAGATCTTTTCCAAATTTACTGATGCTGTGAGTAAACCCTGTAGGTGGCACCAGCTCAGTGCCATTCATGAAGACCAAGGCACTGTCATGTTCTTGCTGTGGGGTCCATAAGTGACCCCCACCTTCAAACTGAGTAAAATTCATCTGGCTGGAAATCTGGAGGACCAGCAAGTCCAGTGAGGGGATTCCTCTTTGGGACTGCCAGAGTGGGAAAAGTTCTGCTGCCTCCATGTCTGTCTTGTGGGCATTGAAAAGAAAGAGTTCTGTCCAGTCCTGTTTAACCACTGATTTTTGTCTGCCCACATTCCTGAGGATGCTTCTGTGATAGACCTGGAAGTGAATTCACTGTTCCCCTCTGTACTTTCTGTAACTGCTTGTAAATCTTTTCTGTGCTGCTTAAACCAGAGCGTTGGCAGCAGATTGCCCATGCTGAAGGGTTTGGGTGTTCTCACGTGTTTTTGGGTGTTCTCACGTGTTTTGGATGTTCTCACATGTTTTGAATGCTCTCCCACAGTGGCTGTGGGCAGCTGCAGTCACACCAGCAGGATGCTGGCAATTGTAATGAGATCCCAAACTTTGGCTCCTGCTCCAATGTCTTGGAGAGAAACTGTGTTCATTCTGTTACTTTGGAGAAGTTATTGTGGCACTAGTTCTGTATCCAGGAAAAGTTATGATTTAAATATCCTCTCTGAAAGTGTTTAGGACAAAATTAAATTATTTTTCATCGCTCTGGCCTTTGAAATCTTGCAGAACTTGAGGTAGACTTTGATTCTATAAAAAAAAAGGCAGCTGGTGCCACTGTCTGTGGAAGAATAATAAACATGCACTGGTTGTGCAGCATTTCCTGTTATAATCATCTTTTTTCCCTGTTTCCTGTAATTTCCAAGAGTATTTTAAGGTCTTCCTTTTGTACCTGTATTTTAATAAATCCAGGCTTATTAAATTGATTTAAAAGCAGAAGAGTGAGCTCACAGTGCTCTGTTCTCCAAATAAAAAGAAATGTTTGTCTTACAATCTTTGGTTTCCAGGCACTGATACCTTGGCTAGTTTAGGCCCAGTTTTTAGACACAACACTGAGTTATTGACTTCATGAAATTAAAGTTATTCAACAGAACAGCCTGATAACTAAACTTGCAGGATTTAATTAGAACTTGGTTTGGATATAGAGATTCTCTGCAGAGCTGAGCCAGACCATGAAAACCTGAGGGTAGAGCTGATTGCAGAGGAAGGAAAAAGTGTTGTGGTGATAATATTGATGTTTCTTAGGCTTAGCCAAGTGCACAAAGCAAATGGTGTGAAAAGGAATTTAAATCACTTTGCTCCAGACGTTGTTTTTGTGTAGGAGCTCAGGTGAGGATGCACTTGCCAAGCAACAGGTGAATTTTTTAGTGGTTTCTATGGTCATAAAACAGCACTGCAGACAAATCTAAACCTGTGTGGCTTAAATGTGATTTTACTCAGCTTCAGGAAAATATTACAAATCTTACCAGCAAGCTGTTGGTTTGAAATGTGGCTGAGTTTCCTTCTGTTGATGGCTTTATTTCCAAAACATTTATGCATAATAGAGGCTTGTGCCAATCCTTGTGGTTTTACACTTGCATGTCCCTGTTTATGCAGGCTGTTTATTTCTCCCTTGTTGCTGTGGGAAAGGTCCATAAAGGGAACAGAGGATGAAAAACAGCAAAACTTTGACTGCGTTTTTCTGCTGTAAACAAACAAAACCAGAGGAGCTTCTTTAAGTATTGATGTTTTACTTGGTTATAGCAAAGACAGGGATGTTTTTCAAAAAATAAACATTGTTTAGGTCTGCAAAATCTCTTTGTGTTGTCTATGAAATGCTTTGAAGGGTGAAGCTGAAAGACTTTTTGTAAGTAGAAATTATTTTATTAATGAAGGATAATTTCTGGTATTTACTTAAGCTCAGCAGCCCTCACTCACAAGAGACTGAATAATTCCCTTTTCTGTGATCCCAGATTTAGGGATTCCTGTAGTTCTGTGATTGGACTTGCCAGGAGAAAGTGTCTTAATTCCAGTGGGAGTGTTTGGGGTGAGATCCATGACCAAGTTTAACTTGCATAGCAGCACTAAAATCCAGTCAGAAATGGAATTTTCTGGCCTTTGGTTTGGGACTTTTAAGTTCTCCCTGCTCTCTGTGGTGCTCTCTGTGTACAGAAGGCTCTGAGATGAAGGCAAACCCAACAGGAAAGAGAGAGTCCCACTTGTGGTTCCTTTCTGTCCCTCTGAAATGTCACTTTTTCCTGTGGTGTCAGGGAACACATTTGAACTTTGTGAGTTGTTTCCTGTAGGAGGATCCCTGAACTCATGGAATTCACCTTGGTTTTCCAGTCAAGAACAGAGACAGCCTCAAGGATGGATTAATTTGGAACTGTCAGGGTGTGCAGCTGTCCCAGGACAGGACTGATCCATCCCAAAGGAGGAGTTCCCAGGGAATTCCCAGATTTAGGAAGGTGCAGTTCCACCCCCAGCAGTGCTGGGGTCACACTGAGTTCTTGGCCAGTTCCCAAAGGAGAAATAAAGGGATTGTCCCCAACAGTAAATCTTTGGTGTCTGGGAAGCTTAATGAGTGTTTGCAAAGTCTGTCCTTAAATTCCCAGTTTTGCTGCAGCTCCAGGGAGCTTTCCTTCTTTTCCATGTGTCTTTACAGCTATGGGAAGTATCTTCAATTTGTTCTTGTCCTTAGAGTGCTGAGAAGAAATGAGCATTATTTGCTACAAGAAAACAATTTCTGGGGTTGTGATTCCACAGTGGGTGTTGGATATCAGGGATTGTGATTCCACAGTGGGTGTTGGATATCAGGGATTGTGATTCCAGAGTGGGTGTTGGATATCGGGGATTGTGACTCCACAGTGGGTGTTGGATATCAGGGGTTGTGACTTCCTGAGTGGGCGTTGGATATCAGGGGTTGTGACTTCCTGAGTGGGCGTTGGATATCAGGGGTTGTGACTTCCTGAGTGGGTGTTGGATATCAGGGGTTGTGACTTCCTCAGTGGGTGTTGGATATCGGGGGTTGTGATTCCAGAGTGGGTGTTGGATATCGGGGATTGTGATTCCAGAGCGGGTGTTGGATAGCAGGGATTGTGATTCCAGAGGGGGTGTTGGATATCGGGGACTGTGATTCCAGAGTGGGTGTTGGATATCAGGGACTGTGATTCCAGAGTGGGTGTTGGATATCGGGGATTGTGATTCCAGAGCGGGTGTTGGATATCAGGGTTTGTGATTCCAGAGCGGGTGTTGGATATCAGGGATTGTGATTCCAGAGTGGGTGTTGGATATCAGGGATGGTGATTCCAGAGTGGGTGTTGGATATCGGGGATGGTGATTCCACAGTGGGTGTTGGATATCGGGGATGGTGATTCCACAGTGGGTGTTGGATATCGGGGATTGTGATTCCAGAGTGGGTGTTGGATATCGGGGGTTGTGATTCCAGAGCGGGTGTTGGATATCGGGGGTTGTGATTCCAGAGCGGGTGTTGGATATCGGGGATTGTGACTTCCTGAGCGGGTGTTGGATATCGGGGGTTGTGACTTCCTGAGTGGGTGTTGGATATCAGGGATGGTGATTCCAGAGCGGGTGTTGGATATTAGGGATGGTGATTCCAGAGCGGGTGTTGGATATTAGGGATGGTGATTCCAGAGTGGGTGTTGGATATTAGGGATGGTGATTCCAGAGTGGGTGTTGGATATTAGGGATGGTGATTCCACAGTGGGTGTTGGATATCAGGGGTTGTGATTCCAGAGTGGGTGTTGGATATCGGGGATGGTGATTCCAGAGCGGGTGTTGGATATCAGGGATGGTGATTCCAGAGCGGGTGTTGGATATTAGGGATGGTGATTCCAGAGCGGGTGTTGGATATTAGGGATGGTGATTCCACAGTGGGTGTTGGATATCAGGGGTTGTGATTCCAGAGTGGGTGTTGGATATCGGGGATTGTGATTCCAGAGTGGGTGTTGGATATCGGGGATGGTGATTCCACAGTGGGTGTTGGATATCGGGGATTGTGATTCCAGAGTGGGTGTTGGATATCGGGGATTGTGATTCCAGAGTGGGTGTTGGATATCGGGGATGGTGATTCCAGAGTGGGTGTTGGATATCGGGGATGGTGATTCCACAGTGGGTGTTGGATATCGGGGGTTGTGATTCCAGAGCGGGTGTTGGATATCGGGGGTTGTGATTCCAGAGCGGGTGTTGGATATCGAGGATTGTGATTCCAGAGCGGGTGTTGGATATCAGGGGTTGTGACTTCCTGAGCGGGTGTTGGATATCAGGGGTTGTGACTTCCTGAGCGGGTGTTGGATATCAGGGGTTGTGACTTCCTGAGCGGGTGTTGGATATCAGGGGTTGTGATTCCACAGTGGGTCTTGGATATCAGGGATTGTGATTCCACAGTGGGTCTTGGATATCAGGGATTGTGATTCCACAGTGGGTCTTGGATATCAGGGATTGTGATTCCACAGTGGGTCTTGGATATCAGGGATTGTGATTCCACAGTGGGTCTTGGATATCAGGGATTGTGATTCCACAGTGGGTCTTGGATATCAGGGATTGTGATTCCACAGTGGGTCTTGGATATCAGGGATTGTGATTCCACAGTGGGTCTTGGATATCAGGGATTGTGATTCCGGAGTGGGTGTTGGATATCGAGGATTGTGATTCCGGAGTGGGTGTTGGATATCGGGGATGGTGATTCCAGAGCGGGTGTTGGATATCAGGGACTGTGATTCCAGAGTGGGTGTTGGATATCAGGGATTGTGATTCCAGAGCGAGTGTTGGATATCGGGGATTGTGATTCCAGAGTGGATATCAGGGACTGTGATTCCACAGTGGGTGTTGGATATCGGGGACTGTGATTCCAGAGTGGGTGTTGGATATCAGGGATTGTGACTTCCTGAGTGGGTGTTGGATATCAGGGGTTGTGACTTCCACAGTGGGTGTTGGATATCGGGGGTTGTGATTCCAGAGTGGGTGTTGGATATCAGGGACTGTGATTCCACAGTGGGTGTTGGATATCAGGGCTTTGCAGCTTCTCTCCCTGTGATGCTGCGCTTGTGCTCATTCCTCAGCACACCCAAACCTGCTCATTGCTTCCTGCATGAGAAAAAATCCTCAATTTGCTTAAATAAAAGATACTTTGTAAGGTCAAGATGCTGTCACAGGGATTCCTGCTGATCCCAGGGGCTTTGGCAGTGGCTTTTTAGAAACCATGCAGACAACAGAGCAAATTTGGCTCTCCTGCTGGAGGACAACTCAGGCAATATTTTCTTTTATCACTCAGAGGACAAACACGTGTTTGGATATTGATTTTTCTTAACCTTTTGTTTTGTTGGTAGCTGCTTGAAGTAGCTTTTGTATTCTGAAACAAGCAACCTGGCATTTAGCAAATGTTGTTTTTTTTTTTTTTTAAGACAGAAAGATCTTGTCAGATTTTTAATTGGTGAATGTGTCTGCTTTTTATTTATTGTTGGGCGTTTTTCTTCCCAATTAAAGGTTGCTATTTTTTAAAACTGGCCTTTAATAGCTTCTTTAATTGGGGGAAAACAAACTTTAGCAGTGACTCCATAAGACCTCAGTGAAATTTTTGTGCTGAGCTTTCACAGAAGCAGAAGCACCCAACAGATCTCTGCAGAAGCAAAAAACCTTGACCATACTTTATTTTTCACAAGTGGGATTCTTCTTCTCTAGTGCTTGTTGCCATTATTTTTATTATAAGTGAACTTGCTGAATGGATTTTTGCTAATGACCTGGCATTTGGTCTTTTCTGTGTCTAAACCAGCAGAGCTGAGATGGCAGGTTGTGATGGAGAGTGAGGAAGAGCAATGTGGAGCTATGGAATTTGAGAAATTGCTGCTACAAGGAATAAACTCGAGTTATTCTGATCTGTAATGGTCTCTTAAAACCACTTTTATTGCAAATGGTGTTTTGCAGTGTTATAAAGGTAGCAGTTCTTCTATGAGAAAAGTACTTCAGAAATTCCCTGAAAATAAATTGTATATGGCAGAGTGTGGTTGTAAACTATAAATTTCCTTGAAATGATCTCCAGGCACTTGTAGAAAATGTTTAGGTATTTTGGGCTGTGGATTGATGCAGACCCTTGGTTGCATTTAAAAATGAGTAAATGTGAATACACAACCACATAGAAAAGGACAAGAGATGTGACTGTGCCAAGTTAAAAGCTCCAAGTGCTTTTTTTTTCAGCTCTTATTTTAGCTTTAGCCAGTGCAGAGCTGGAGTTGAACCCACCCTGGCAAAACAAGGAGTGCAAATACTGGGTTTGGTTAGGAAATGATTGTGCTTTGACTCTTTTCAGAGGTGTTGCCTTCAGCAGCTCTTGGTTGTTGTGCAGGTTTAAAATCTTCAGGTGAGTGATGAAATTCCCCAAGGCTCCTGCTGCAGGTGTGGAACCAGGGATGGGTTCATGGTGCAATGTGGGGAGTGGCTCCCAAAATATTCTTTATGTTTTAATGATCCAGGTGTGAGCAGCACTGTGCAGCCTCTGCTCTTGCACATCTGGAAATGCTGATCCTCAGGGCTTTGACTTTCTCCTGGGAATGTGGTAATACATGGAATGCTTGGTTTAATTTTTGGATCTAAATAATTGCCAAAAGAAGAGTTGGTCCCTGTGGTTTCCTGTCCTGGGCAGGGTCTCACACAGTGGAGTGGCAGCTCTGTCCCTCTGTACCTGGAGGTGTAAGAGGCATCTCCTGGGCCTGTTTGCTGCCTCCATCCCTGATCCTACCTGGGGATTGTGCAGCTGCTTGGTGTCCCTGGGGTTTTCCTGTGTGTGGGACTGAAATTCCTCCTCTGCTGCTGTTGGAGCCATCTGAAGGAGGGGAATTCTGTTGGAGCCACTGCAGTCCCCTCTTTGTTTCAGAAACCAGCTGATCATTCCCTCCCCTGGCATCGTTTGTATTGGGGTGAGGAAATTTGATTAAAGGTTGGTTAATTTAGCAAAATAAAGAATTCCCTGCTGATGTTTATTTAGATGGCTGGAGGCTGCTCAGCCTTTTTGCTGCATCTCTCCTGTACCCATCTGCAAGTCCTCAATGATAAAAAGATCACCAGCTTCTGTTGAAAATGCTCTAACCAACTGTGTAAACAGCATGAAAGATTAATGGAATGTAAGTAGAGGAGGAAAATGTTTTAAAATGCTCTGTTTGCTCTGGGTGCTTAACAGGATTGTGAACAGACTTGGTGCTGCTGTTCTTGCAGTCAGTTATTTCTTTGCTCAAGGCAGAGGGAGTTCCCTGCAGGCTGAGCCTTTGTTCCCCTTGGTGAGGGTGGAAGGTGCTGCCCTCAGGATTTCAGCTCTTTTTCCATTTATTATTTATAATTGTTCAATCAGTTTTGAGAATGCATTCCCCATGCCCATTGACTTGGACACTACAATTTTTGATTACCTGCTTTCCAGCACCTCATGGTCTCTGTGAAGAAATATCTTTCCTGAATGCTTTAATTCATTTCCACAAATCCAGAATTTCACAGGAACAATCCATTAACCTATGAAAATAATGAGAAAACATTCAATATGTTGCTGCCAAGTTAAATTGTTAAATACCTTTTGGAGTCTTATTTTTTTTTCCTTCTGTCTGGCTTTGTTTTATAAGGACCCAACTTTTACAGTGGTTTCCATGAGCCTCTGGAGAGGTTTCAAAACATGAGTTATCAGATTATACACTTTGAGGTTAAATAGTGCTGGAAGCTGTAGATCACCCCATTTGGGACTTGTCTTTAAGACAACAGTTTTCAATTATAAAATTGAAATAAGTCCATTTAGTTTAATGAACCTGTGGAAATTTGTAGCTCAGTGGAGACACAGTGGGTTGAAGTAGAGTTGTTCTTGTCCCAGGGAGCTTTATAAAACATTTTCAATGTGATCTCTTGAAATGGAGCTGCTTGTGATGTCTTGTGGGGTGTAAGGGCAGTCAGGAGGAAGAATTTCTGCTGAACTGCTCTGGACAGGCTCTTTTTTTATACCCATAAAAATAAGGTTGGAAGCAGGGGGGGGAAATATGAATAAATCCCTGAATTTCAGAAAGGAGTGGATTTTATTCTGATTAACACAGGGACTTAAATACTGATACGGCAAACGTGTTCAAAATGTATCTTTGATCTCAGGTGTTGCTTGACATTTTCATGGCAAGGCCCAGTCCTTGAAATGCTCAGTGTCAAAGCCACTGTGTGATGTTGTGTTTGCAGCTTTGAGGGGGAAGGCAGTAACAAATGAGTGCATTTGTCACGGGTTATTGCTTGCAGAACACTTAAACGCATCTTCCACACCTCTGGGAAGTCAACACTCGATCCTCCCAACAACTTGCACTTCAAACTCCCTCACTGCAGCAATTCCTGGGATCATTTTCAGCATGACAGTGCCTGAGGAGCTCTGGCTCACGGCAGCGTGTGCTGGGCAGTGAAT
Organism: Zonotrichia albicollis; assembly: GCF_047830755.1. Classification (NCBI taxonomy): domain Eukaryota; kingdom Metazoa; phylum Chordata; class Aves; order Passeriformes; family Passerellidae; genus Zonotrichia; species Zonotrichia albicollis. Next base: position 2,735,438 of record NC_133822.1, on the reverse strand, counting down.
GTGGGAGATGATGCTTCTCATCTTGTACCTTGTTCCCCCTCACACATTGACCTCCCATCTCATGTATTTTGTTCCTCACACACTGACCTTTCCTGCCTTCTCAGGTACCTTGTTTCCCCTCACAAGCTGAACCTCTCCTCTCATCTCGGGTACCTTGTTTCTCCCCTCACACACTGACCTTCTCCTCCCTTCTCGGGTACCTTGTTCCCCTCACACACTGACCTTCTCCTACCTTCTCAGTTTTTTTGTTCCCTCCCCCCCCCCACATGCTGACCTCTCTTCTCGGGTACCTTGTTCCCCTCACACACTGACCTCTCCTCCCTTCCCCGGTTTTGTTCCCCCCTCACACACGGACTTCTCCTCCTTTCTCGGGTACCCTGTTCCCCCCTCACATGCTGACCTCTCTTCTCAGGTATTTTATTCCTCACACACTCTCCTTCCTTCTCAGGTGTTTTTTTCCTCTCCGTGACACGCTGACCTCTCCTCCCTTCTTGGGTTCCTTGTTTCCCCCTCACACACTGACCTTGTCCTCCATTCTCGGGTGCCTTGTTCCTCCCCTCACCTTCTGGGGTGTTTTGTTCCTCCCTTCCCAACCTCTCTTCTCAGTTATTTTGTTTCCCCCCCTCACATGCTGACCTCTCTTCTTGGGTACCTTGTTCCTCTCCTCACACACTGACCTTCTCCTACCTTCTCCAGTACCTTGTTCCTCCCCTCACACCTTCTCAGGTATTTTGTTCCCCCCTCCCACACTGACCTCTCTTCTCGGGTATTTTGTTCCTCACACGCTGGACTCTCTTCCCTTCTCAGTTATTTTGTTTTCCCTCCTCACATGCTGATCTCTCTTCTCATCTCAGGTACCTTGTTCCCCCTTCACACATTGACCTTCTCCTTCCTTCTCAGAGTTTTGTTCCCCCCTCACACAGTGACTTCTCCTCCCTTCTCGGTTATTTTGTTCCCCCCACTCACACCTCTCCTCCCTTCTCGGGTACCTTGTTCCCCTCACACGCTGACCTCTCCTCCCTTCCTGGCGCTGTTCTCCGGCTCTCGGCGTTCCCGCCTGGCGGAGCCGCCGCCCTCGGGCTCGGTGCCGCTCTCTCCTGTGGCTCTGCTCAGCCTCGGCTATCGGAGCACCACAAAGGCCACAGCGATCACAAGGGCTCGAACCCAAATGAGAAAGCAAATGCTGGAATTGCTGTGTGGCCACGACCATCAGCAATGGGAGTAACTGCATTCTATTAGGTTTCTTTTTACTGTGCTTTTTTTTCCCTCCTACTTTTTAATACTGAAGTTTCCTTGGCACATTGCAGCTGTTTCCCGCAGAGAGGAGACTGAGCTTTCTAGACATCCACAATGCTCTGCTGAAATTATTATTTGTTGCTTCTAGCAACTGCTTCCTTTGTTTAACTCTACAAATCCTTTGTTGTTCACAACTGTCTTTTGGCTAAGGCTGTACTTTTCTGTACCTTGTTGTACTCTGGTTTGTATTTCAGGTCCTTTGGTGTGGTGTAACATGGAGAATAACAAGACAAAATAATCCCCTTGATTTTCTTTCCTGAGGGGTCATTTTGATAGTTTTAATGCTGTACTGTGTATTTTATTATCTGGATGTTTATATGATAATTATGTTATACATATAACATGAATCCCCCTGTGCTGAGCACTGCTGAGGTCCCATCTCAAATCCTGAGGGCAGTTTTGAGCCCTATGTGATAAGAAGGACATTGAGGGGGTGGAGCACATCTAGAATGGAGCTGGGAAGGGTCTGGAGAACCAGGAGGGGCTGAGGAAGCTGGGAAGGGTCTGGAGAACCAGGAGGGGCTGAGGGAGCTGGGAAGGGTCTGGAGAACCAGGAGGGGCTGAGGGAGCTGGGCAGGGGCTCAGCCTGGAGAATTGTCCCTGGGGGTGCTGGTGACAGTGGCTGGACATGCCCAGGTGTGCCCAGGTGGGCAGGAGGCCGCTGGCACCTGGATTTCAGCAGGAATGGAGCGGCCAGCAGGGTTAGGGAAGGGACTGCCCCCTGAGCTGGCACTGCTGAGGGACCCCCTGGAACCTTGGGGTCAGCTCTGGGATCCTCAGGGCAGGAAGGGCCTGGAGGGGCTGGAACAGGTCCAGGAATGGAGCTGGGAAGAGTCTGGAGAGGCTGAGAGAGCTGGGAAGGGCCTGGAGAGGCTGAGGGAGCTGGGAAGGGCCTGGAGAACCAGGAGGGGCTGAGGGAGCTGGGAAGGGTCTGGAGAACCAGGAGGAGCTGAGGGAGCTGGGAAGGGCCTGGAGAACCAGGAGGGGCTGAGGGAGCTGGGAAGGGTCTGGAGAACCAGGAGGGGCTGAGGGAGCTGGGAAGGGCCTGGAGAACCAGGAGAGGCTGAGGGAGCTGGGCAGGGGCTGAGCCTGGAGCAAAGGAGCCTCAGCGGCCCTGGTGGCTCTGCACAAGTCCCTGCCAGGAGGGGACAGTCCAGGGAACAGGGGCAGGAGCAGAGGGAACGGCCTCAGGCTGGGCCAGGGGAGGTTTAGATTTTGATAACATGAAAATTTCTTCCTGTGAAGGGCTGAACAGGAGGACATTAAATCCATCCATTCCCTCTGCATCCTATTGATGTGGCACTTGGAGATGTGGGTCAGTGGTGGCCTTGGCAGTGCTGGAGGAACAGTTTGATTTGATGAATTTGAGTCTTTTCCAACCTCAGTGTGATAAATTGTGAAACATATTCAGCAGAGTTTTACAATACTTTTGTGTCATTTGTACCTGCAGATTTCTGAGTGAGCAGTAAAAGAATTCTCCTTTAACTCTCACTGAAACCATAAATCAGTAAAAACCTCCCCCAATTTCTTTGGGAGGAATGGATCTTGTGTATCCCAGAAATTCTGGGTTTTGCCCAGGGCTGCTGTTAAACAGATTTTTGGTGTTTTTGCTGGAGGAACAGGTCAGTACATCAGTGAATCCTGCCTTGGCCACACATGAAATGCAGCTGGAGCTTTGAGCAGGACAAGCTTTGAGCAGTTGGTACCACAAACTGTGTGTTTGGAGCTTCAAAGGTGTTTTAAAGTGAGGAACTGGGAGCCTCAACAAGGTGTGTGATAGAGCACAGAGCCCTTGGAACAGGTGGTGGGAAGTTTACTGTGGATTCCTGTGAAAACTGGAGCTTTGTTTGATTCCCCCCCACCGATTCAGCACTCACTTCAATTGCACTTCACTAAAATGTTCTTTTTCCTGATCAGATGAGAACTATTTATATTTTATCAACTTGCCTTTTTTTTTTTTTTTGGTGGTGTTTCCCACTGTCTTTAATGAGTATTTTCATTTGAATGAGCGAGTCTGAGTGAAGAAAAGTGAATTGCACGCTCAAAGAAAGCTGATCCAGAAGGAAAAGAGGATTATTCCTGGATTTCCAAGCTGCACCTGTGCATCCTGTAATACTCTTTTCTGCCTTTAACCACAAATATTTACATAAGTCTGCTCTGATGTTGGGGAGCAGAAGAAAAAAGAAAAAAGGCTTTTATAGAGACACAAAGATGCTGAACATCCACAGTTGTGGTCAAAACCAGCAGAGTCTTCAACCCTCCTTTCCTGTACGAATTATCTGGTCCTAACTGAGCATTAATTTCCTAAAACTTGTATTTGCATTATCTCTTCCTTCAGTTTTGCTTCACAAAAAAGAATCTGCAGCAGCATAATGCCCACATACTGTTACTGCAATGTTCTTCCTGTGAAACAAATTTTCGAGTCAGGAAATGGATAATTAAGCCTCAGTTTGCCATCCATAGCTTAGCAGTAATCACACTTAACAGGGCTGGCCCTAGGGCAGGTAAAATAGGCAGGCAGTTATCCACCCAGCCTGGCTGGAGGCATCAGGAAAAGCAAATTTACAGAAATGAAACATTTATTATTCATTAATGTTAACGGTTTTCTCTTAAAAATTGACATAATCTAATTTTCTCGCTGTTTTATTGGGCAGGTAGGAAGCTGACAGCGGGCTGGCAAAAGGAATTGCTCATCTGCACTAGAAAACAGAGAAAAAATATAATACAAACAGTGTGGGGGAAAATGAGTCCTCAGTGTAAAGAGAGATTCTTGCTGAATCTCAAATCTGATTGCTGTTCAAAGTGTAATTGTGAAGTTGATGCCTGTAAATGGATCATCTTAAAGGCTGCAGCTGAATTTTTTGCCACAGTACAAAATATAAGGGGGTGGGTGCAGCAAATGCAGGATTTGGTGGCAAAAATACTCCTGTGAAAGGAATGAAGTGACAGGGGATGGGATGCAGTAGGGGGGTGTGGATGGCACCTCAAATTCAGGTTCCCAACACTGAGTTTGTGAGTGCTCCAAAGGTATTCAGCACCTTCCAAACCTAAATGGGGATGGATTGTGGGCATTTGGAGCTTGAAAATTCATGGGTTTGTCTCTGCCTGAGGTATTTTTGTTGTTGACCCTTGGAGAATAAAAGAGAGGGGAAAATGGGACAAAGGAGAATGGCTTTAAGGTGGAGGAGGTTGGATTTAGATGAGGTTTAAAGATGAAATTTTTGGCTGGGAGGGTGGGGAGGGGATGGGCTGGAATTGCCAGAGCAGCTGGGGCTGCCCCTGATCCCTGCAGTGCCCAAGGCCAGGCTGGAGCAGCCTGGGATGGTGGGCTTGGAATGGGATGGGCTTGAAGGGCCCTCCCCACCCAAACCATTCTGGCATTTGGGACACTCAGAATCCATCCCCAGGGATTTTTATGGAAGTTGGGGATGGCAAAGGGAAGGGAGACCCTTCCTGGAGTGCTGAGATTGCCAGTGAAGCCCCCAGAGCCCAAAATCCCTTCCTGGAGAGGAGTTGGGGTGGGGATGGATCCAATGCCAGGCTGGGAGAGCTGGGAATGGAGGGAATTCCCTGGAGAGGGAGCCTGGGCTGGGATTTTGGGAAGGGATTCCCAGAGCAGCTGGGGCTGCCCCTGATCCCTGCAATGGCCAAGGTTGGACACTGGGGCTGGAGCAGCCTGGGACAGTGGGAGGTGTCACTGCCATGGATGGGGTGGCACTGGAGGGGCTTTGAGGTCTCTTCCCACCCAAACCTTTCCATGGAAATAGAGCTGCCTCTCCAGGGCTTCAGTCTGAGGTACAACCACAGGGTGTAAACTAAATCTGAATCTTCCCCATCAAACAGGAAACTTGCAAACAGAGGGGGAGGAGACTCCAGATCTGTTTAGAAACCTGTTTTTTTTTCCACATTTGCTGTGGAGATCTATGTGAACAAAATTCTCCATCCTCTGGAAGCTTTGTGGTTTGGCAGCACCAGCTGAGCTCTCTGGGCCTGTGACTGCCTGTGGGAGCTGCCATGGTGCCAGGAAAAGCATTGCACAGAATCACAGAATGACCAGGTTGGGAGACCTGTTTTTCTCATTGAATTGTTGAATGGTTTGGGTTGGAAGGGGCCATCAGGATCATCCAGTTCCATCCCCTGCCACAGCCAGGGACATTTTTCACTAGACCAGATCGCTCCAAACCTGGCCTTGGAGAGAGGGAATAAAACCTGGGAATGTTCGTGCAGCCTCTGGGAGTTGTGTTGGAGAAGGTTGGTTTGGGGAGGGTGTAAAATCATAGAAACCCAAACTTTGCCTTTCTCCTTCACACACAGAATTTACAGAATGACCAGGTTGGGAGAGCCCTTCAGGACCATGGAGTCCAGCCACATAAACCTTGAGATAAAGGCGCTGCTTCCTAAGGATTCTGCCAGTATTGTCCATCCCTGAGGAGAGGATTGCCCAGGAAAGAGGGAATAACTTCAAAGGATGAAAAGAGTTTGACATGACCAACAGCCAGAGTCAGTCACAGAATTACAGAATGACCAGGTTGGGAGAGCCCTTCAAGGCCCTGGAGCCCAGCCCAGCCCCTGGCACCCAGTGCCACCTCCAGGCTGGTCAAACACACCCAGGGATGGCGACTGCACCCCCTCCCCGGGCAGCCATTGCAGAACTTTCTCCCCCTTGCTGGAAAAGCTTTTTGCTGCTCTCCCAGCTGGATTTCCCTTGGCACAGCTCAGGCTGTGTGCTCTGGCTGTGCCAGTGCTGCTGGAGCCAGAGCCCAAGGGCAGCTGGGCACAGGCACCTTTCAGGGGCTGTGGGAGTGCTGGGGGCACCCTGAGTCTCCTTTCCTGCAGCCTGAGCACCCCCAGCTCCCTCAGGGCTCCCTCAGCGTTTGTGTCCCAGCCCCTCTCCAGCCCCGCTGCCCCTCTGGCCCTGCTCAGTGTGCCAAGGTTCTGCCCAGGCTGAGGGGGCAGAGCTGGCACAGCCCTGGAGCTGAGCCCTGCCCGTGCCAGGGCACAGTGACCTCCCTGCTGTGCCCTCCACTGTGGCACAGCCAGGTGGCACCAGGTCCTTGGGCACCAGGGCACAGTGACCTCCCTGCTGTGCCCTCCATTGTGACACTGCCAGGTGGCACTGGGTCCTTGGCCCCGGGCTGGGCACAGTGACCTCCCTGCTGCTGTGCCCTCCATTGTGGCACAGCCAGGTGGCACCGGGTCCTTGGGCACCCCAACAGGGCACAGTGACCTCCCTGCTGTGCCCTGCATTGTGGCACTGCCAGGTGGCACTGGCTCCTTGGGCACCAGGGCACAGTGACCTCCCTGCTGTGCCCTCCATTATGGCACAGCCAGGTGGCACTGGGTCCTTGGGCACCAGGGCACAGTGACCTCCCTGCTGTGCCCTCCACTGTGGCACTGCCAGGTGGCACTGGGTCCTTGGACACCCCACCAGGGCACAGTGACCTCCCTGCTGTGCCCTCCATTGTGGCACAGCCAGGTGGCACTGGGTCCTTGGCCACCAGGGCACAGTGACATCCCTGCTGTGCCCTCCATTGTGGCACAGCCAGCTGGCACTGGGTCCTTGGCCACCAGGGCACACCCCAGGGCTCCTGCCCTGCTGCCCACCAGCTCCCTCTGTGCCTGGCACTGCCCAGCCACACCATCCCCAGCCCGTGGCACTGCAGGGGTTGTTGTGGCCAAAGTGCAGCCCTGGGCACTTGGATTTATTAAAGTCCATTCAGTTTCCTGTGGTTGTTCCCAGTTTGTGCTGAGCTTCTTGGTCTGGGGGCTGAGCAGACCAATCTGGTGTGCATTTCACCAACACCAAAGCTCCTTTGGTAGGAGTTTGGTGCAGAGAAGCTGCCCACATTTGTGGGAACAGGAGTGCTACACAGAATAAAGATTAACCCGTGTGTGATGTGTGTTCTCTGGTGGGATTGACAATGTTAAATCCTGGTTTGAGGCTGGCAAATAGCAGTTTTACAGATGGAGGTGAGTGGTTTCATAGTTCTGCAGCTGATGGTGCCTGTGGCATTGCTGTGCTCCTGGATTTATCTGTTGTGCCACACGATGAGTGGTACAATGGTGTTTGTTTTCTTTTGCTGCTGACTAGCTCAGTAAACATCATGTTCTCTCAGCTCCCAACAATAACAGAAGTGTATTAGCTTGTGGAGAAATGATAACTTATTTTCTATCCTTTTACAGCATCTGCCTGTTGTTCTCTTGTGTTGTTTGAATGCTGGAGAGGTTCCTTTTTCTTCCTCTCCTCCCCAAATTAATGCATCACAGTGTGGGAGTAATTTTGGACAGAAGATGAGACTGGGTGGTAGTTGTTCATTGGGCACATGCACATCTGGGCCAGATCTGTGGAAAGCATTGATTTGTAAAAGCACAAAGAGCCATCCAAAACTGCCTGTAGTGTGAAATAATTTCCTGCAGAGTGTATGGAGTGTGCTGGAGTTAGATGTTGCTGGGACCAGATAAATTACATTGGTTTGTAGGGAAAAATTCCTTTTATCCCTGCGGAATGCAGGGCATTTTGGAAGCTCTGTCTGCATTTCTGTGGTAAATACACACCACGATTTTATACTTGATAAAAATGAGAGATGGTGTGACTTCCTTCAAGAGGCACAGAACAGCTGGGATTGAAAGGGACCTCAGAGCCCGTCCAGTCCAGTGGGCAGGGACATCTTCCAGGAGCTCCCAGCCCCAGTGTCCAACCTTGGGCACTGCAGGGATCAGGGGCAGCCCCAGCTGCTCTGGCAATGCCAGCCCAGGCAGGAATTGCTCATTGCCAAGATGCCACCCATGGCTGCCCTCTGGCAGTGGGAGCCATTCCCTGGGTGCTGTCCCTGCAGGCCTTGTCCCCAGTCCCTCTGCAGCTCTCCTGGAGCCCCTGCAGGCCCTGCCCTGTGCTGGCAGCTCTCCCTGGAGCCTTCCCTGCTCCAGGGAACATTCCCAGCTCTCCTGGATCCCTCCCTGCTCCAGGGAACATTCCCAGCTCTCCCTGGAGCCTTCCCTGCTCCAGGGGAACATTCCCAGCTCTCCCTGGAGCCTTCCCTGCTCCAGGGGAACATTCCCAGCTCTCCCAGCCTCTCTTCTCAAAACCATTCAATTTTGCTCCTCAGAGGAAATTTCTGAGACTCTGAGGTCTGTGGTGGGGAAAAAACACTTTGATACCGCAAGTGGGTTTTTCATCTGCTTCTGAGTACTTAGTTGAGCATTTATAATAAGTACATAAATCAAAAATTTTGCCTTTCTTTTCATTAAAAAGTGACCCTTTAGCTTTTGATGGCTACAGTCTGTGCAGCTGCTTTAAGGGGACAGGTGAGATTAAAATCAAACTTTTTCTGGGTTGTGGCACTTTGTCCCTTCACCTGAGGTACTGATCTCAGCATCCCAGCACAGCATCCCACAGCATCCCAGAATTCCCACTTCTTCCTGGTCAAACCACCACAAGGCAGGAAGATTCTTGGAGTTCATTCAGTTTTTTAGAGAGATGCAGCCTCATGCAGAAGTGGTATGGCTGATATATATATATATTTATAAATGTGAGTACTTTTTCCTGTGTATTTACCTTTGGGAATGAGCTGTTCCTGGCTTTCATGTGAGCTGTTGGAGGAAGCAGTTGAAGGCTTTGGGTAAGTTTGTACAATGTCAAGGCTTCAGGACTCCTGAAAAAAATCCGTCCATCTCCTCCCTCTGCTCACGGGGTTGGATGCTGGAAATAGGAGATGAAAAATGCTTGTGACCTACAGATCAACTTCTACTAAAATGAATAGTCCCAAAGGACTTTTTTTATTAATCTAATTCCAGTGTAAATTCAGTGACCTCAGGGAAATAACAAGGTTCATTTATTTTCTCCTGAGGAAAGTGCTGTACATCCCATGATAAAAACATTTCAGGATTGTGTCTGATCATCTCCTCTGTCCTGTCTTCCATCTGAGGGAGTGACTCCAGTGAATGAAGCATTTTGCTTTTGTGTAGTCTGTATTTTTAACTATGTAAAAATCAGAAGGCTGTGAGATTTGCCTCAATGAATTTGTGTTTCATCATAGCATAAAAATGTCTCTCAGCAGACTCAGAGAGGAATTATTGTAATCCTGGTGAGCTCTTGCTAATGAGCAGGAATCTGCAGCCATCCAGCTGCCAAGTACAAATTCCAGGTATCTTACAGAGGAGGAGAATTCTCATTTGGAAAAAAATCAAAATAAAAACAACAAATGAAGTGCTCAGGAATCCCTCCTGGAAACCCCCCCGAGTTCATCATCTGCTACTCAGGATCTAAACTGATTTTCCTTCTCTTTGTCCTCTGTTTGGAATATTTTCCAGGGAGTTCTGAACTGCTGATGTATATTTATCATTGTTTCATAATCCTGTCCTGTTTTGTGATTCCCCCTTCAAAGTTCTTCCTGCAAAGTTCCTTTCCCAAACAATTTGGATCCTTTCTGTTTGACAAACACTGTGTTGACTTTTCTTCTTCCTTGCAACACATTTTAATAGGACTAAAATAAGCAGAGATGCCCTTGGCTTACTTTTCTGCAGTGTTAGCAGGAGCATGGATAAGCTCAAGAATATTAAGTATTCCTTGCTTTTCTCTTCTTTTTCTGGGCAGAGCAAGAAAAAGAAATGGTTCCCTGTACCACGAGACTGAGATGGGAAATTCAGGTGTACAAAGTTTCAAATTCCAAGTGATAAATCCAGACTCATTACCAGTGGAAAGAACCAAATCTTAAACTCAAAACTTTAAATTTCTAAAACTTTGTTTTTCAGTAAAATGAAGGGGGAAAAAAAACCCATCTGTGTTGCCTTTTTCCATTTGGGTCTTGGGTTTTGGTTTAAACTCTTACCCTGTGTGTAAGGAAATAATCTCCAGGTGTTTTAATCAAATTCAAACAAGTGGAGGGCTAAGAAAAAACCTGTTGGGGGAAATTTATTGTGTGGAATTTTTTATCCTTTGTGGTGTAGGATGTGGTGCCTGGCAACATTATTTGGTGGCATTGTTGGGTTAATGGTTGGACTCCATCATCTTAGAGGTTTTTTCCAACCTTAATAATTCTGGGATGTTTTGAACGAGAACAGATGAAAGGACTGTAAATAAATACAAGATTTTGGTCAGAATATGAGTGTGGTATTTTTATTGGTCGTTGTTGCCACTGTATATTCCCAACCCAGGTAATTAAGTGTAGTGGGTTTGGTTTGTTAATTTGAGATTTCATTACTTTTTAGATTTCTTAGTTAATGTACTAATTAGTATGTTGGGTTTGGTGTTGGTTAATGACTAATTTCTTGTGAGATAGGATTAGGAGAAAGGTGAAGCAGGTTTAAAATTTTGAAGGGGTATAAAGAAAAAAAACTATTAATGGTAACTAAAAGAAAGAATTAAAGTAGCTAATAAGAATTAATATTAATAGTAACTAAAAGAAAGAATTAAAGTAACTAAGAAGAATTAAAACCAAAGCAGGATGTTCCCAATACAGGTGTTTATTCTGAATCCACCAGAGGCAGCTGGAAATCCTGGAATGTGACAATTGCCTGAGCCTGAAACTTTGGTTCATCTTGGTTTTTAGTTGCCCTTTCAAGGGTGAGAGGAGACCAGAACTGTGCTGGCTCATTTATGATCTCAGTAGGAATCATCTGATGGGATCTCCAAGGTTTTTCTGCTTTCCAGCTGTCCTGGCTTTGTCCTTGTGCCACTTTTGGGGTTTCTGAGATGGGAACTGCTGGGTCCTCTCAGGCTTCACAAGCAGCTCTGCTTTGCTGGCCAGATGTTTTTAGCAAAATGAATTTTTCCTATGGACAGGACAAGCTAAATTCAAATGCAAGGACAAAAAGACTGGGCAACACAATATAAATCTGCTTTAAAAATGTGGCTGGGATTTTTTAGGAAGCCTGGGTTGGATGGGAATTTGCTGGAGCCGTGGAATCCTCGTGGCATCCTCTGACATCAGTGTAGTCTTAGCTTTGGAGAGAGATCTTCATCTTTTGTAACCAACTGCTGGCACTGCAGATGGATTCTGTGGCAAATCCAGAATTGTGAAGTTCAATTTGCTTGGATTAAAGCTACCAACTTTCCTAAACTGTGCTCTGGGCCAGTTTGCAGAATTCTCCTACGATCTGTGCCACAGGTCACAGAGGATGGATGTGTTTGTTAACTGCTGGCACAGGCAGCCCCAAACTCAACCAAAATGTCAATTCCTGAGCTGGATATTCCTTGTGTCCAGCGTAGCCATGCTGAAGAACATTGCTCCAGCAGAAACAAGCAGTTCTGCACAAAGAAAATGGATTTATCTGTCAGGGCCCTTAACAGAGGATGACTTTCTGCCAGCCTTGCACGTGATTTTCATTTTAGTCTTGGATTAGTTTGGATTGGAAGGGACTTCAAGATCGTCATGGGTAGGGAGCCTTTCACTAAAATTTATATTTTCTGGGCCCTGAGCAACCTTGTGTAGTGTTCCTACTTCTCAGAGCCTTTTTTAAGAGCTTTGGCTAAAATATAATTTAATTTTGTTTTGTGAAAAGCTGATTTGAGACACAATTTAAAGGTTTGGGAGTAAAATATTAATGTAATAGCATGAGAAAGCTACAGAAACAGAAATCCTACCATGCAGCATGGAACATGAAATGCAATGAGTTTTATGCTTTGGAAGAAGCTGCTCTGAGGGGACACTCGTGAGGGGCAGCTCTGATCTCTGTGACAGGGATGGGTCCTGAGGGACTTTATTTCAGTTCTCTGCAGCTCCTCTAGAGGGGAGGTTGAGGCTGGATGTCAGGAAAAGGTTCTTGCTGCTCTTTCTGGGATTTTTATCCTCTCAAAGGGAGAAGGAGAAGATCGCATTGATTCTTGAATAGAAATCTGGAGTGACATCAAGAAGCTTGGAGCTATGTCCAGTTTCACAAAATCTTCATCAGTTTTGTTGCAATCTCAAACTTAATTGTTTTCAATAAAAATAATCTTATTACATAATGTTAGAGGTTAAAATAATTGAGGGGGTGAAAATAGGGTCCTGGGGCCTTTCCTGTTGTATTGATACATGTTTGAAAACTGACTGGTGGAAGATCTTGATAAATTTGTGATGGATTTCTCTGTGTCCCTGTGACATTCCTTACCTTTGGCAGATAAGTTACAGGAACTGCAGCATTGCACCAGTTGCACTGATTCCCAAGACTAAAGTTAGGATTTTTTTCCTTATAGCTCTTCATAAATAATAAATCAAGAAATATTTCAGATGTTACATTGTGCCTGTATTAATGACTGTCTGGCAATGTGATAACCAAGAGAAAACTTTCCCTGAAAAGGGAAAAGAAAACCTCTGAAGATGTGGGAATCAGAAAAATAGAAACTTCCACAGATATGGAAGGGTTTGATTTGCAGCTTTGGGAGAAGCTTGGATTGGTGTAGAAGTACAATACACAGATGTTAAGCAGGAAAATCATAAACTTATGTTTCTATAGTTGTAAGAATATGCCTTAAATAAGTGAGAAGCTATATTGATAAGATGGTGAAAAGTTTAGGGATGTGGTTATAGAGAATAAGCTGAGAGTTTAGAAGTTGTAATAGAATTATATTTGTCCATGTGAGACAGAAGCCTATTGGACAAAAGAATCTACAATACAGCAGAAGTAAGTGTAGGTGATAGGTTAGAAAAACAAAATAAACCGCATGGCAACTGTTTATTGGTTTAGAAAGTTCTGTATTGCCTTGTAACAAAGAAATTTGTGACTGCTCTTGAGCTGTGGCTGACTGCTCGCTCCTTTAAAATCTCACAGCCCCTGAGGCTGATGTTTATGTGAGCAATAAATCGCCCTCAGCCCCAAAATTGTCCCTCCTGTGGTGGTGTTCAAGGGGTCCCAGGATGAGGGAAGAGATGAGAATCTTGACTCCATGTTTCAGAAGGCTGATTTATTATTTTATTATATGCATTATATTAAAAGAAAATGATACACGAAAACTACACTAAAGAATAGGAGAAAGGATTTCATCAGAGGGCCAGCAAAGAAAAGAATGGAATGAGAATAAAATCTCACAGCCTTGAGACAGGTGGTTGTCATTGGTCACCAAGCAAAAACAATTTCACATGCTGGGTAAACAATTCTCCAAATCACATTCCAAAGTAGCAAAACATGGAGAAGCTGAAGCTTCCCAGCTTCTCAGGAGGAAAGATCTTGGCAAAAGGATTTTTCATAAAATATGTCTGTGACACCATCCCTTCATTACAAGCGGTGATGATAATAATATGAAGGGTTTGAAAACTGGCAGAGTAATAAACCACAGCATTGATGGGGTTTATTTTCTCACAGTGCATTGATTTCTGTTGTCATCTTATTGCAAAGGTTCCATGCTGTTGTCTCCTATCACAAAAGTTCCACACCTGCTTGGTGTTTCTCATGGGCATCTCCTCAGAGCTCTGACTCGTTCTGTTTCACAAAGCAGCCACTGACTCGAGTCCCTTCTCATCACCACCCCACTCTGTTATAGCATCTTCTTCTCATTGCTTACAGCTGTGGCCTGTTAAAGTCAGGCTGTTCCTAATCTTTGCTAATTGGCCCAGCTGCAGCTCCTTAGGGGTAAGATCACTTTCTACACAATTTTTATTTTCTCACATTCTGTCCCCCCATAATAAACAGCCTTTCCCATCCCAAATCCAGCAGTGGGATGGAGCCTGTGGCCCTGGGTGTGATTGTCACTCAGGGGCACAGCCCAGCACAGGGCCCTGTTGTGCCTCAGCCCATGGATCCAGCCTGGCCTACCCAGCATGGTGGGAGCCCAGAAGTGACTGAAGGTGCCCTTGATCTGCTGGCATCTTATCACAGGGGTTCCGTGCTGTTATCTCCTTATCACAAAAGTTCCACACCTTCTTGGTGTTTCTCATGGGCAGCTCCTGAGATCACTGGCTCTTTTTCCTTCACAAAGCAGCCACTGACTCCAGTCCCTTCCCAACACCACCCCACTCTGTTATAGCATCTTCTTCTCATTGCTTACAGCTGTGGCCTGTTAAAGTCAGGCTGTTCCTAATCTTTGATGATTGGCCCAGCTGCAACTCCTTAGGGCTAAGATCACTTTCTACACAATTTTTATTTTCTTACATTCCATCTCCCGCAGATCTCTACCTACTAAACTCCAAATAACTTTGCCATCTTGGTGTCCTCCTCAGGACTTTGTCCACCAGCGATGACGTGGAGGACAGGGAGAACGAGAAGGGGCGGCTGGAGGAGGCGTACGAGAAATGCGACCGCGACCTGGACCAGCTGATTGTGCAGCACTACACGGAGCTGACCACGGCCATCCGCACCTACCAGAGCATCACCGAGCGCATCACCAACTCCCGTAACAAGATCAAGCAGGTGCCAGCCCTCAGGGTGCTCCCTGTGCCGTGTGGGACACGGATTTGTGGAGTTTATTTATGTTGTGTCTGGGTTTGGAAAGCCAGGTGTCTGCTGAGGGAGGCAGGAGCCTCCCCTGAAATGGAAACTCTAAACCCCCTCCCTCCAAATTGTTATAATTCTGAAGTTAAGGGGCTCTCAGGCAAAGATATGTGAGCGGGAATAGCAGTTCTTTTATAGGAAAATTAAAATACAAATATAATAGTACAAAAAGAACCTGACAGAGTCAGAAGTTACCTGACAACCTGTGAGTCAGGGTATTGGTGGCAATCTGTCTTGGTTTGGAAAGCCAGGTGTCTGCTGAGGGAGGCAGGAGCCTCTCCTGAAATGGAGAATGTAAACCCGCTCCCTCCAAATTGTTATGATTTTGGAATTAAGAAGCTCTTTCTTCTCTCTTGGGAGGAGGAATAAGAGTTTACTAGGAAAATTAAAATACAAATAGTACAAAAAAACCCCTGACAGAGTCAGAAATTACCTGACAGCCTGTGGGTCAGGGTATTGGTGGCATCTGCCTTGGTTTGGAAAGCTAGGTGTCTGCTGAGGAGGGCAGGAGCCTACCCTGAAATGGAGAATGCAAACCCCCTCCCTGTAAATTATTATAATTTTGAAATTAAGAGGCTCTCAGGCAAAGATATGGGAATAGGAATAAGATGTTACTAGGAAAATTAAAATACAAATAGTACAAAAAAAACCCTGACAGAGTCAGAAATTACCTGACAGCCTGTGGGTCAGGGTACTGTCTTGGTTTGGAAAGCCAGGTGTCTGCTAAGGAAGGCAAGAGGCTTCCCAGAAATAGAAAATGTAAATAAACCCCCTCCCTCTGAATTATTATAATTTTGAAATATTAATTTGAAATAGTAATAATTTGAAATATTTAGAATAAAATCTTGTGACTGACCAGAGAGTCCGACACAGCCAGACTGTGATTGGCCATTAATTAAAAGCAGCCAAGCTGGACCAATCAAAGATTCACCTGTTGCATTCCACAGCAGCAGATAATTATTGTTTTTCTTTTCCTTTGAGGCTTCTCAGGAGAAAAATCCTGGCAAAGGGATTTTTTAGAAAATATCATAGTGTGACACGGATGGGATCTTGGCAATGAGCAATTCCTGCCTGGGGTGGCATTGCCAGAGCAGCTGGGGCTGCCCCTGATCCCTGCAGTGCCCAAGGCCAGGCTGGAGCAGCCTGGGATGGTGGGCTTGGAATGGGATGGGCTTGAAGGGCCCTTCCCACCCAAACCATTCTGGCATTGGGACACTCAGAATCCATCCCCAGGGGTTTTTATGGAAGTTGGGGATGGAGAAGGGAAGGGAGACCCTTCCTGGAGTGCTGAGATTGCCAGTGAAGCCCCCAGAACCCAAAATTCCTTCCTAGAGTATTACAGTGACCTGAGGAGGTCTCCATGGTGAGAGAAGGATGAGAATCTTGTTCCTTGATCAGAAGGCTGGGTTTATTAATATATGATATATAATACATTATAACTATACTAAAAAGAATAAGGAGAGAAGTTGCAGAGGCTTGCTAAGCTAAGAATAGAATAGAAAGAATGAATAACAAAGTTCTGTGTCCAGGGAATCCGTCCCTGAGCTGCTCCTGTGATTGGCCCTTAATGGTGCACATGGAATATGAGCCAATCACAGGATCACCTGCTACATTTCATTCTTCTTCTGGGGCCCTTTGCTTCCCAGAAGATGCAAAAATCCCAAAGAAAGGATTTCTATGAAGAAATGTCTGCGACACTAGAGAGGAGTCGGGGTGGGGATGGATCCAATGCCAGGCTGGGAGAGCTGGGAATGGAGGGAATTCCCTGGAGAGGGAGCCTGGGCTGGGATTTTGGGAAGGGATTCCCAGAGCAGCTGGGGCTGCCCCTGATCCCTGCAATGGTCAAGGCCAGGCTGGACACTGGGGCTGGAGCAGCCTGGGATGGTGGGAGCTGTCCCTGCCCACAGCAGAGGCTGAAAGATGATTTTTAAGCTCCTTTCAGCCTCACATCTTGTCATGGCTTTAATTCTAAGCCAGGCCTGAACAGCAGTCAGTGACTGTCACTGCAGGACCATCCATTCCCACCATTGTCCCAAGCTGTGTTTTACTGGCAGCATTTTCAGCAGGATCTCCCTGAGAACAGGAGTTGTTAAAAGTCAAACTGAGAGGTGGATGTGAAGCACAAAGCTCTGCAGTGCCCCTGTTCATTTATTGTCTGGGCATGTTGCTCTCAGGTTTTTGAAGTCTCCAGGGCTGCTGAGCTCACACCTTTCCATCTCATCTTTTCATGTTTTGCTATCTTGGCCTTCAGCCACCTCCTGAATAGTCTGGGTGATTCATCATCTTGCTTTTTGCTCACAGAATTTGAATTTTGATGCTGTTTCCAAGCTCAGCTGTGTTGTGTGAACGCCCATGAACTCTTTGCCCCCGAATCTTTCTGCATTTTGAGTGCTCACACTTGAGGGTATGGTGCCAGTAAATAACTCTGGCACTTGTGGCTGGGGAGTTGTTTGAGCTGCTCTGTCCCTGCAGCACTGCAGAGTTTTTGGGCTCCTATTTTGCACTTCCTGTGCAGTTTGCTGTACCTAAACTTTGCAAAACAGGCACCAAATTTTTCTTACTTCAGTTTGTTTCCTGGCTCTGTGGCAGTCTCAGCTTAAAACCTTTCCCAGAAGTGCTTTAGGAGCAGCAAATTTCTACCCTTGGTGGGTTATACACTGACCCTTCTGCCTTTGAAAATTCATTTAACATTTTCAAAGAAAATGAGAGCATTCTGCTGCTTTCCAAGGGTAAGAGTTCATCCCAGGATTTATGGACAAAGCTCGGCGCTCTGAAAGCAGAGATCAATTCCACTAAATTTGAAATCAACTGTAGGCAGTGTTCTGGTTCCACACAGTGTGCAGAGCTTTGCAGAGGTCAGCACCAGCAGAGAGTGGTGTGACCTTTGGGTCCCACCTAGGAGAACGACTGTGAGGGTGAGGGACCTTTTGGTATTTCAGTTTGCTTATTGGTTTTGGTCAATATGTATTGAAGTGGTTTTGACCTGATCTCACAGGAGGCCCCAGATCTGGTTTGTCATCAATCTGTGTTACACTCTGAGGCTTGTTCTTTGTGTTCCCCTCTGTGCAAGGGACAGAGATTCCAGATCCTTCTGGGGCTCAGAGTGACCCCGAGATGTTTTAGAAAGTCTCTTTTCCCAGCCTGGCAGTCAAAGAAGGAGTCAGGATTCTTCTGTTCTCATTCTCAAGGTTGTTTTATTATTTTTTATCTACAAAATTCTTTCTCTGGCCTGCTGAGGTCTGTGCAGAAGGACAGACAGAGACACACTGGCCACCTTGGGGTGGTGTTAACATTTTATACTAAAAACTACGTGTGCATTATTTACCATAACTTCCCAACACCCATCACCTATGTTAGACAGTGAGTTTCTACCTTAAACCAATCCAAAAGTGCCAACATCACCCAGATAATGGAGGCCAGGAAGAAGAAGGACAGGGTACACCGAAATTCCTCCATCTTGAGACCCCGTTCTAAAAACCCCAGAATCGATTTTTCCCCCTATGACAAACTAACTGTTATTCTACTTAAACTCTCTTGACTTGTAATTGTTCATATAAAGGTGGTAATTTTTTCCATGGGTCATAATCAAAGTCACAGGGGGGTCTTGGGCTCTGTGCCAGGGTCTCTGAGCCCCCTGGCAGGGGCTGGAGCCATCCAGGGCAGCCAGAGGGATGTCCTGGGTTCCAGCATCTGGGGATTTGCCTTTTCCAGTCAATTCTTGTGTGGACTCCTGGTGGGAAAGGTTTAGATTTGGGTTTAGCTACAGAGGTGTTGCCTCTGTAAAACTGAATTATGAAGCAGAACCAATTTGGGCTCTCAAGGGAAGGTTTTTTTTTTAAAGATCTGCTGTTCATTCCTTGCCCTGCTCCCAATATCGTGGGCTGGGGTCTCTGCACAAATCCCAAACAGGACAGGGCTGCTGGGAACGTGCCCTGAGCTGTTTGATTTTCCAGCACCAGCCTCATTCCATGGCTGTGGCAATGGGAAGGTGCCCTCAGCTCACACCCCAGGCAGCAGACACAGAACTCAATGTCACAGCTCACTTTAACAGTTCTGTGACCAATCCCACAAAGCCAAAGCACATTGACAGCAGCTCCATCCAACCACTGGAAGCACAGGTACCTTTGGTTAAACAATGCTGGCTTATTTCAAACCCAATTCCTGCTTGTGAGCCTTAAACACAATGCACAGAGCTCTGTTATTAACTTAGAACTCCCTGATATCTCACATTTCTGCAGCTTGGGGAGTTATTCTGGACAAGCATCAATACACAGACCATTGTTCTGTTTGTCCTTACTTTTCTACTTGTACATCATTTTTCTGCTGCCCAATCTCATGGCTGCTGCTGAGCTCCAATCACAGTTCTGCCTTTTGCAGCTTTCCCAAAACCTTCTGAATTTATGGATTCCCACCCCCAGCTGTGGATGGAGTTGATGATCTTTCTTGCAAGGCCAGGAGCAGGAATGTCTGCTGAGATTCCTCCTGCCCCCGTGGTTGTTTGCTGACCTAGTTTGGCTCTCTGGAGCTGCAGTCCATTGATGAAGCAGTGCCAGGCCAGTGGAACATTTCCAATTAATGCATTGAACAGGGATTAGATGTGAAATTGTCTCAGTGTGTGTTTTACTTTGCCTCTGCTTTTTAGGACACTCCTAGATGAGGGTTTTTTGTTGGCTGAGGATTTTTCCATGCTCCTCTTTTCAGGAGGACATTTTGGAGTGCAGCATTGAAATCTCAAACTCTCCAACCTCTGCACAGTGGCTGTTTTATGGAGCTGGTTTTATTTACCACTGTCCAATATTGGTCCACTGATGTGTTTTTCACATAGATTTTTTTTTTTCAGGTGAACAAGGTAGGAAAAAGTGCAGCTGAAGTGGGATTTGTGGAGTGCTTTAAAGGCTCATTATTTAAAAATAAATTGAAGGGCTCCTCCTGAGTGTCTCTCTTCATGTGTAATTCAGTGAGAGCTCAGCCTGAGAAAAGGTTGGGCCCCAAGTATTCATAAGTTATCACAAAACAAGAGTGGTGTGAAGGCAATGTGTGAAGCTGTGCTGCTAATTGCTTCCACATTTTAGTATGGATTGTTGATTTGCATTAAGCAGGAAAAGCTAGGTTACACTGACCTTAGCAGGGAGAATCTGAAAGCAGGGAATGCTGTGAGGTGAGAGAATGGAGAAGGAAAATTCTTGGTGTTGCCTGAATGGAGAAAAATTAAAGATTTTGCCACTTGGATGATGGCATCAGGCTCAGAACCAAACTGCATTCCAGTTTGGGTTTGTAAAGGCTTGATAAATAATGGAAATGCTGATTTGAACTCATAAATGTTCTGATTAAAACTTCCAAAAAAACCCTGGTAATGCTCAAGTTATGGGGAAAATGGTTTTACTCTTAGCTGGTCTTGTTTCAGAGAAAAAACCCACCAAATTTGAAGAAAGGAGGAGACTGCCAAAAGATTTAATAGGCAGATGGAAAATGTTTGCAGCAGGAAAATTAGCGGTGGCTTATTTGCTTCCACAGAAAATGAGATTCTTGCTGTTTGCCAAAATACTGAATTGGTTTTTGGGAAATGGCTTTGGTTGTGGTTAACAGGACCTGAGTTTCATTGGATTGTGGTGCTTTAGCTAAATTTTCACATTAAAGAACATTTCCCTATGAGAGAAGTTCAGTTTTTAGGCTCTGTAAAGTTCCCCTCAGGCCAAGACAGCGCGAAGAAAATCAAATCTGGTGATATTTTTTAGTATTCCTAATAAAGTAAATCTGGAATTCCTACTAAAGCCAAAAGTGGGGAAGGGCTGCTCTCACTGCAGGGACAGCTGCCATTAACCCTTGCTGTGCTGCTGCAGGTGAAGGAGAACCTGCTGTCCTGCAAGATGCTGCTGCACTGCAAGCGGGACGAGCTGCGCAAGCTGTGGATCGAGGGCATCGAGCACAAGCACGTCCTGAACCTCCTGGATGAGATTGAGAACATCAAGCAGGTCCCTCAGAAGCTGGAGCAGTGCATGGCCAGCAAGCGCTACCTCAACGCCACCGACATGCTGGTACTGCTGTTGTGTCACCCTTTTTTGTCACCCTTTTTTGTCACCCTTTTTTGTCACCTTTTTTGTCACCCTTTTTTGTCACCCTTTTTTTTTTGGCCCCTCCTTTTGGCCTCCTGTTTTTGTCCCACCTACATCCCCCGTTTGCCCCCTTTCCATCCCCTTTCTTGTGTCCCCCTTTTTGCCCCTTTTCCATCCCCTTTCTTGTCCCCCCCTTTTTTGTCCGCCCCTTTTTGCCCCCCTTACATCCCCTGTTTTTGGTCCCCCTTTTTTTGGCCCTCCTTTTTGCCCTCCTTTTTGCCCCTTTCCCACCCCCTTTCTTGTCCCCCCCCTTTTTGCCCCCTTTACATCCCCTTTTTGGTCCCCCTTTTTTTGGTCCCCCTCTTTTTGGCCTCCTTTTTGCCCCCTTTCCATCCCCTTGTTGGTTCCCCCTTTTTGCCCCTTTCCCATCCCCTTTCTTGTCCCCCCCTTTTTGCCCCCTTTACATCCCCTTGTTGGTCCCCCTTTTTTTGGTCCCCCTTTTTTTGGTCCCCCTTTTTGCCCCCTTTCCATCCCCTTTTTGGCCTCCTTTTTGCCCTTTTTCCATCCCCTTTCTTGTCCCCCCCTTTCTTGTCCCCCCCCTTTTTGCCCCCTTTACATCCCCTTGTTGGTCCCCCTTTTTTTGGCCCTCCTTTTTTACCCCTTTCCCATCCCCTTTCTTGTCCCTCCCTTTTTGCCCCCTTTACATCCCCTTTTTTTGGTCCCCCTTTTTTTGGTCCCCCTTTTTTTTGGTCCCCCTTTTTGCCCCCTTTATATCCCCTTGTTGGTCCCCCTTTTTTTTGTTCCCCTTTTTTTGGCCTCCTGTTTGCCCCCTTTCCATCCCCTTTTTGTCCCCCCCTTTTCCCTCCCCATTTTGTCCCCCCTCTATCCCCTTTTTGCCCTCTTTCCACCCCCTTTTTTTGCCCCCCCTTTTTTACTCCCCCTTTTTTCCCCTCCCTTCCCCCCCCCTTTTTTTCCTCTCTCCTTTTTGCCCTCCCCTTTTCTCCCCCTTTTTTGTCCTGCCCTTTTTATCCCCTTTTTGGCCTTCCTTTTTGCCTCCTTTCCATCCCCTTTTTGCCTCCTTTCCATCCCCCTTTTTGTACCCCCTTTTTTGGTCCCCTTTTTTTGTCCTCCCCCCCTTTTTTTGCCACACCCCTTTTTCTGATCATCCATCATTACCTCCTTTTTTGATCATCCCCTTTTTTTGTCCCCCTTCTGCCCCCTTTCTACCCCTTTTTGTCCCCTTTTTGCCCATTTTCTGTGCTCTTTTCCCCCCTTTTTCCCCTCTTTTTTCCCCTTTTCCCCCC
The DNA here is from genome assembly GCF_047830755.1 of Zonotrichia albicollis. Lineage (NCBI taxonomy): Eukaryota > Metazoa > Chordata > Aves > Passeriformes > Passerellidae > Zonotrichia > Zonotrichia albicollis. Next base: position 2,713,381 of record NC_133822.1, on the reverse strand, counting down.
TTTTTTCCCCCCTTTTTGCCCCTTTTTTGTCCCCTTTCTGTCCCCTTTTTGCTCCTTTTCTGTGCTCTTTTCCCCCTTTTTTCCCCCCTTTTTTTCCCCCCCTTTTTTCCCCCCCTTTTTTTCCCCCCTTTTTTTCCCCCCTTTTTCCCCCCTTTTTTCCCCCCTTTTCCCCCCTTTTTCCCCCCCTTTTTTCCCTCCTTTTTCCCCCCTTTTTTCCCCCTTTTTTCCCCTTTTTTTCTCTTTTTTGCCCCTTTTTTCCCCCTTTTTTGCCCCTTTTTTCCCCTTTTCTTGTCCCCTTTCCATCCCCTTTTTGTCCCCCTTTTGCCCCCTTTTCCCTCCCATCTCCTCTTTTGCAGTCTCATACTTCATTTCAAAATTAATTTTCCAGACCCCTGCCTGGATCATCATCTCTCTTAAAATCTTACCAATTATTTCAAACCCATTTTTATAACAGAAGGAGCTGTCCTGTGTCCTCTTTCCTCCCCAGAATGCACTCCCAGCTGTGGTCATTATTCACAGGGGAGGTTCTTGCACAGTTTAGGTGGCTTTGCCTCATTGTCTGCACCAGAGGACAAAGCCTGAAGGTTTAGGTTGAGGATGAGGAGGAATTTCTTCACAGGAAGGGTGATCAGAGGTGGGAATGAACTGCCAGGAGGGGTTTGGAGTCCCCACTCCTGGAGGTGTCCATGGAATCCTGGATGGGGATTTGCCATAGGTTGGATTTGACATCTCAGACATCTTTTCCACCCTAATTGGTTTGGTGACTTTGTGATTTACTTCCAGCTCCTGGTTCATCTCTTTTTTCTCCCTTCCTTCAAGTGTTTTTTCTCTTCAGTTCCATCTCTTTTATTAGCTTGCCTTACACTGCCAGTCTTGTCCAGTCCAGTAAAATCAGGATGCCCCCAATGAAGAAATGACTGGCATCTGACTTCAGTGATTTAGAATGTTTTATTAAGCATTCTAATGCTTAATAAATAATTGCTATATTATATTATATTATATTATATTATATTATATTATATTATATTATATTATATTATATTATATTATATTGCACTACATTAAAGAAATGTTGTACTACAAAAAATACTAAAGAAAACTTGTGACAGTCAGGGCACAGCTTTTTCCAATTGTCCAAGGAAACAAAACAATCCTCAGCAAAATCTAATTCACAAATCACTTCAGGTAAACAATCTTCTTAACACATTCCACATGTGCAAAGCAACAGGAGCAGAGAATGGAAATAATAATTGTTTTTCTCTTTTTCTCTCTGTTTTTTCTTTTCATTCTTTCTCCAGGAAAAAAAACTTTGAGCAAGAGAATGATTTCTCTCTGTTCAGAGAATGTAAATGCCACAGTGCAGGAGCTTCCTGGACTCCTCTAATAACAATCTTTCTAAAATTAACAAGCACATTTCCTGGCCAGGCTGCAGTCCTTCCTTTCCTGGAACTGTTTTAGGAATTAAAAACAAGAGAGGTGATTCTTCTCTTCTTCTTCTCTTCTCTTCTCTTCTCTTCTCTTCTCTTCTCTCCTCTCCTCTCCTCTCCTCTCCTCTCCTCTCCTCTCCTCTCCTCTCCTCTCCTCTCCTCTCCTCTCCTCTCCTCTCCTCTCCTCTCCTCCCCTCCCCTCCCCTCCCCTCCCCTCCCCTCCCCTCCCCTCCCCTCCCCTCCCCTCCCCTCCCCTCCCCTCCCCTCCCCTCCCCTCCCCTCCCCTCCCCTTCCCTTCCCTTCCCTTCCCTTCCCTTCCCTTCCCTTCCCTTCCCTTCCCTTCCCTTCCCTTCCCTTCCCTTCCCTTCCCTTCCCTTCCCTTCCCTTCCCTTCCCTTCCCTCTGTGCAGTCCTGGCCTCTCCAGCAAAGACAGGTGGAGTTACTGGGTCCAGGCCAGTGGGGGATTACAGGGATGGTTAAGGAGCATCTCCCACATGGAGAGAGGCTGAGAGAATCCTCAGGGAGATGTTTTTGATGGCTATTATTGTTTCATGTAAGGGTGAAAAGAAATCAGGGCCAGACTCTCCTTTATGGTGCCCAGGGATGGGAGAAGAGGAATGGGCACAGCCTGAAACACATTTGACGCTAAACCAACTCTATTTTACTGTGGGGATGGTTGAAAACTTGGACAAATTCAAGCTCTACAACCCAGAGAGGTTTTGGAGTCTCCCTGTGTGGAAAATTTCCAAATCCAGGCTGGACATGGCTCTGGGAGCCTGTGCTTGGTTAGGGAAGTGGATTTGATATTTTCCACAGGTTCTTTCCATCCTGAACCACAAAAAGTACAGGCAAAGGTGCTACCCCTTAAACCAGCTCTATTTTACTGTGGGGATGATTGAAAACTTGGACAAATTCAAGCTCTACAACCCAGAGAGGTTTTGGAGTCTCCCTGTGTGGAAAATTTTCAGACATGGCTCTGGGTGTCTGTGCTTGGGCAGGAAAGTGGATTTCATATTTTCCACAGGTTCTTTCCATCCTGATCCACAAAAAGTAGAGGCAAAGGTGTTGCCCCTTAAACCAACTCTATTTTACTGTAGGGATGGTTGAACACTTGAACAAATTCAAGCTTTATAGACCCAGAGAGGTTTTGGAGTCTCCCTGTGTGGAAAAATTTCCAAATCCTGGCTGGAGATGGCTCTGGGTGCCTGTGCTTGGTTAGGGAAATATTTGATATTTTCCACAGGTCCTTTCCATCCTTAACCACAAAAAGTAGAGGCGAAGGTGCTACCCCTTAAACCAACTCTATTTTACTGTAGGGATGGTTGAAAACTTGAACAAATTCAAGCTTTATAGACCCAGAGAGGTTTTGGAGTCTCCCTGTGTGGAAAATTTCCAGATCCAGGCTGGACATGGCTCTGGGTGCCTGTGCTTGGGCAGGAAAGTGGATTTGATATTTTCCACAGGTCCTTTCCATCCTGAACCACGAAAAGTAGAAGTGCTACCTCTGTTTTTACTCCTCTTTGCCACACAGTGCCTTTAAGGCCATCTTTTCATTGCTTTATTTTGTTGTTTTTTTCCCTTTCACTGCTCTTTGTTGTCTCTCTTAGCTGTGCCTGTTCACTTCTTTGTAAAAAATCATTACCCAACAGGAAAAAGAGCTGGAAATTGTTGGAAAGGACCTGAAATCCCACCCAGTGCCACCCCAGCCATGGCAGGGACACCTCCCACTGTCCCAGGCTGCTCCAAGCCCTGTCCAAGGCTCCAGAAATAAAAATCAAAGTGTGGTGTTTGCCTGATATATTCAATTGTCAGATGTGAGAAAGGAGGTGGAAATTAAGGGTGTCCAGTGTAGGTACCAAAATATGATACGCACAGTTGCCACGAGTATGTGTTGAAATGTTGGTGGTTTTTTCCACCAGTTTTCTTGGTTTGGTTGCTTTTTGGGTCTTTTTTATTTTGGTTTTTTTTTTTTTTTTGAGGGTCCTTTTTGAATTTAAAAATATTCTTTTCAAAACACCAGGCAAATAATCTATTTCCTATTCGAAATCCGTGTTAGGAAGTGTAAAAAGAAAAATAACCTTGCTTAAGATTTCTCATCCATTATGCTTTAGAAATGGTTTTCAACCAGTGTATTTGATATTTAGTGGTTTGCAATATTTTGTATACAGTTATTTTAAATATAAACACTTCTGTGTGTATAAATTTGTGTGCTTGAGTAAAGTTGCCTGTGGCTATGAGGGAGAGACAAAATTAGATCTCTCTGATTTATAGAATTTCTGCTGCTGCTCTGTTTGGTTGTTTTTTTTTTGTTTTCAGCAGAGCAAATATTTTCTAATAAATCAAATAGTAATGATATAAAAAGCAGCTGTTAGTCCATGAGCTTTTTTGAATATATATCAAGGAATGCAGAGAAACCTCAAGTGGAAATTGAACACTCAATTTCAGCCACTCATTGACACTTGCAATTCTCATTTGAAGACAAATGTGCCTGTGTAAAGAAACAGTAATTCACCTGCATTTGGAGCTTTTCCCTGGCCAAAAATCACTGCAGGCTCGTTGGCTTTTGCCATCTTGTGTTAACAGAGCTGTGATGTTGTAATCACTCACAGGCTGGGGATAATTCCCTTCTCCTTTGATATGAGGGGAACATTATGTAAAATCATTGCTGATCTGTCAGGGAGGCACGGTGTCCATAGATCTGCCTGTCCTTTGGTTTCATCCCTCAAGGTAAAGCAGCTGCTGGTGGCTCAGGAGAGGCCCAGAGTGCTCCTCCAGCCCTGATTGATGCTGTTCCTGCAGCCCTGGGATCCAGAATCAGCCCTTTGCATCCTCCCAGCCTGCTGCACCCCATCCCTGCAAGCCTGCTCTTTGTATTCCACTCACATTAATTGAAGTAATTTTGCCACTGAAGCGTGTTTCAAACCTCTGCATTTAAATTGAAATTTTAATTCCCTTATTGTTTGGAGAAGAAGGCTGAGGATGGCTTGTTACAGGTTTCATTATCACTCAGAACTCTCCAGCTGCTGGTTCTAATGTGCAGTGACTGAGTAATGCAGGCAAGGATTGTTAATAAAAGACTGGCAGCTTTTCCCAGTTGGATAAACACAATGCAGAGGTACTTTGTGACAGCTTACATTTGTATGAAGTTAAATTTTTTTTTTTTTAAGTGACAGCTTTTTTTTTCCTTTCTGATTCTGTATCCAGCCAGAGCAGCACACAAATATCAGATGTTCCTGTTGTGTGTTCCTCCAGCATCTTGATAATTCCAGGAGCACAGGTTTGCTGTCCTATAATTGCACATTACAGGGTGTCTGAAAGAACCCATTTCCAGCATCCTTTGAATTGTGAAGCTTTGGAGAATTTGGGAATGTCTGGAACAGATAAAATGCCTGTTGGAGCTGGAATGCATTTGAGTCATTTTCCATTTCTTTATGTGCCTTTTTGATAGAGCGAGTTTGTACATTTGCCTGAAATGGAGCTGCTTTTTCACACGCTGAATTCCTGACAGCAATATTCACTTTTATGGGGCACTTCAGCCATTTGTGGGTGCTTTTTGTTTAATGTAAAACAAGACAAGAATTCAGGGGGGCCCTTGTGGCTCTGCACAGGTCCCTGCCAGGAGGGCACAGCCAGGGGGAAACAGGAGGAGGAAACGGCCTCAGGCTGGGCCAGGGCAGCCTCAGGAGGGATTTTGGGAGAATTCCTTCATGGAAAGGGCTGTGGGGATGGAGGCCCCATCCCTGCAGGGATTTCAAGCCATGTGCAAGTGGCATTTGGGGACACGGACCAGTGGTGGCCTTGGCAGTGCTGGGAGTGATCTGATGTGGAGAGCCTGGTTCAAGCATGGCTTAAAGAAAGAGGCCATGAAAGGATTCAGCTAAAGGAAAAAAGCAGCCTTTCCCAGGCTTGATTCTGTAAATAATTAAAGTTCTCAACCACCTTTTATATAAACAATAAGATTCTCAGACCGTTCTGTCCTTGGCTGCTACTGGGAGCAGACAGCCAGTCTGGGATCAGATATGAAGGTTTTGAGAACCTTCATATCATGGTGGGAACACTGATCTTGGTTTCAGTAAAGTAACTTCAGGTATTGTAAACAAAAGGAGGAGCTGAAGTTTTCTCTACAGCCTGTCAGGAGCTCAGATTTTGCAATATGCATGAACTTAATTAACACGGTTATAAAAAGTGACTGATTGAGTGAATCAACAGAGTCAGATGCGAAAAATCAACAAAGGTGGTCGCTCCCTCACTTCGACAATCTGAGAGCTCTTTTCCAACCTAAACCATTCCATCATTCTGTGATCTGCTCCTGAGGGGAAGTTCTGAGGCAGGAGGAGCTTCCTAAGGACAATGTGCAGAGAGGGGAGTGAGCAGGGACCAGGGACACTGTCACCTCCACTGTCACATCGGGGACACTGCTGTCACTTCCTGAGCTTGGCTGCTGGAATGAGGAATCCAAGCTCTTCCACAGGAGAGGTTCAGGGGATGCCCCACAGCACCAGAAAGCAGAGCAGAGATCAGCAGAGGCCAGGACAGGAGATTCCCCCTTCATCTCCCCAGCACTGATGATGCTCTGCATAGTAATTAATAAATTAATTAGCTCAGGAACATGGAGATCTGTGCTGTAACTTTAATTCTTCTGATTCTACTGTTGACATATAAGTCCCCATAGAAAAAAAATTAATATTTTCCATTTGTTTTTATAATTTAAGAGCTGAAATGCTGAAAACAGTGAAGAAATATTGTTGAATAAATGCAATTTAGGGTCATGTCATATAATTAAATAAAAACTCTTTAGGCTGCTTTGGTTTTGTGTGTGGATTTGCCCTTGTGGCAGGTAACAAACACTGAAACCAGAGAAATCTGTCCATGGGATAAGAGGGAGGATCTTTGCTATTTCTTCCTGAATTTATTTTTATTAGGAAGACAAAAGGAAGAATGAAGGTAGGAAGAAGAAAGGATGGAGCCTTTTGATTATTCTTCACTTCCCCCACCCTTGTGCTGCAGAGTGAGGAACTGGTGTTTTCCTCATGGGCTCATCCTTCTCCTGTGGTTTTTTCCCAGGAAATAAAAAGCTGTCAGTATTTTGTTTCTTCAGAAGCAGGGAATGCTCCAACACCTACTTTTCTTTCTTTTCCAATGTTAAAGACTTAAACTTTAGGTTTTTAATGTCAGGAAAATAATAACATGATGTGAATAATAGCAGGAGGATTTTTTGGAGCTGATTGCTTTCTCCCTGCACATTTGGCATTTTATAAAAAAAGTTGTTTTGTGTTTTTAAAGGCAGGACTTTACAGAACAGCTGAGTGACTGGGTGACAGCAGGGGCAGAACAGGAAGGGCTGTTAAAAAGTGGAAATGGTGTGCAGAAATCATGGAATTCCAGAATGGTTTGGGTTGGAAGGGACCTTAAATCCCAGTCCCAGCCATGGCAGGGACAGCTCCCACCATCCCAGGCTGCTCCAGCCCCAGTGTCCAACCTTGGGCACTGCAGGGATCAGGGGCAGCCCCAGCTGCTCTGGGAATCCCTTCCCAAAATCCCAGCCCAGGCTCCCTCTCCAGGGAATTCCCTCCATTCCCAGCTCTCCCAGCCTGGCATTGGATCCATCCCCACCCCGACTCCTCTCCAGGAAGGAATTTTGGGCTCTGGGGGCTTCACTGGCAATCTCAGCACTCCAGGAAGGGTCTCCCTTCCCTTTGCCAACCCCAACTTCCATAAAAACCCCTGGGGATGGATTCTGAGTGTCCCAAATGCCAGAATGGTTTGGGTGGGAAGGGCCCTTCAAGCCCATCCCATTCCAAGCCCACCATCCCAGGCTGCTCCAGCCTGGCCTTGGGCACTGCAGGGATCAGGGGCAGCCCCAGCTGCTCTGGCAATGCCAGCCCAGGCAGGAATTGCTCATTGCCAAGATGCCACCCATGGCTGCCCTCTGGCAGTGGGAGCCATTCCCTGGGTGCTGTCCCTGCAGGCCTTGTCCCCAGTCCCTCTGCAGCTCTCCTGGAGCCCCTGCAGGCCCTGCCCTGTGCTGGCAGCTCTCCCTGGAGCCTTCCCTGCTCCAGGGGAACATTCCCAGCTCTCCCTGGAGCCTTCCCTGCTCCAGGGGAACATTCCCAGCTCTCCCAGCCTGACATTGGATTCATCTCCTCTCCAAGACATTCACGGACCCAGGGCCTTCACTTGGAATCTCAGCAAACCATGAAGGGTCTCCCTTTTTTCCTCCTCTCTTTTCTCTCCCCATTTCCCATAAAAATCCCTCAGGATGGATTCTGAGTGTCCCAAATCCCAGAGTCCCAGAGCAGTTTGGGCGGGAAGGGACCTCCAAGCTCATTGCAGGGACACCTCCCCTATCCCAGGGGGCTCCAGTCCTTCCTTGGCCATTGCAGGGATCAGGGGCAGCCCCAGCTGCTCTGGGGAACAAATGAAGGTGACGCAGGAAATGGAAATAGAGGAGGAATTAATCAGGGCAGGGACATCCTGGAGAACAGTGAGCACAAGGAGCCCCACTTGGGAAGAGAGGGGCTTTAAAATATTGAAATGTTTTTGCTCTGTGTGCAAAATATTTACTCATCCCATAATAAACATCTCATTCCAGAGCAGCTGGGGCTGCCCCTGCATCCCTGCAATGTCCAAGGCCAGGCTGGGGCAGGGGAGGTGTCCCTGCCATGGATGAGGTTCAACAACCCAAATTCTGATTCTGTGTCCTCCTCACAACCTCCTCTGCATTCCACATTAATCCTCTGGAAAATCCTTTGGAGTGCCAACACCTCCTTGCAAAACTGGCTGTTTGTAGCCCTGGGCATGGCTGAGATGTAAAAATATCATTTTTTATTACCTGGCTGTGGCTGTCCTCAGGATGGCACAGGGAGAACCTTTCCATTAAAAATGCCTTGTAGTGAGCAGAGTGCTTACACCTAAAGTACCCTGGAATAATGAAATAAATAAAAATAACAATGCAGTTCTCAGCCTGCATTTTATTTACTGCCTGCCTTTCAGCTGGAACAAGGAAAATCAATAAAAACACTTTCATTTGCTTTCTGCATTCCTGAGTGCAGCTCTGGGATTCAGGTGCTGCCGTGGAAGAGTTTTATATTTTGGAATTCAGTGGAAATAAGAGAGCTGGGTTTGTTTGGGATGCTGTAGAAATGAAACCTGTTTAAATTTACCTATAAAAACCCAGACCATCCTGGGTTTTTATGGGTAAATTTAAATTTTGGCTCTGCTTGAAATTCTCTTTTGAGAAGTGAAATCTCTCTCATTTCCTGTGAGGTTTCTGTTAATTGTTAATGATTGGCAAATCTGATTTCTTAAGGTGAAAGACTGATGAGGAAGAGACACCTTGTTTTTTGTTAATTTTGTTAATTTTATTAATTTTGTTAATTTTTTTGGTTAATTTTATTAATTCTATATATACCTGGAATATGTTCTGATGATTCCAAACCCCATGGAAATCATGGGCTTTGTGTGTCTGAAAGGTCTGGGGCCACACAATGAGGATCTGACAGATTGAGTTTGATAGAATACTGATAAGTTCTTTATGCAAAAAGATTTGGGTTTTTATTCTTAGATCACTTTTCACCTCTCCTCTGTAATTTTTTCCTATTTTTTCCTTAAATTTAAGAATTTTTTTAATATTTAAGAATTTTTTTAATATTCGAGAATTTTAATTTTTTTTTCTTTAAATTTTGATTATTTTTTAATAAACTTTAAGCTAGTTTTAAACCCATTAGAACATGGAATTTCCCTTAAAAACACTTTATTTTTTTCCCCATAGTTATCAATGACTCGCTCTCACTCTTTCCTGCTGTAATTTGCATTTTTAGGGCAGTTTCTTAAATGAAGTTTTAGCACCTAAAGCTGATTTACAGGGCCACGTGCTTGACCCCAGCTCTCCTCAGAGCATCACCAGGGGGCTCTTGGCTCTGCTAATAACAACCCTTCATTTCAGCTGGTAAAAGCTTCTTTAATAACAAATTTAATAAAAAAAATCAAGTGGAACAGAGTTGGAATACAGAGGATGCTTTCCCAGCAATCACTGGGCTGTCCAGGAATTCTTTTTAAAATCTGGGATGTTGAAGAGAATTTTATCCCCAATAAAACATTGCAGCAACACCGTGAAAAAAAATTGTTGAAGGGTTATGGGACACTGTAAAATAATCCAGGTTGAATAAATCTGGAGAAATAAATCTGATTGAACTGCTTTGAAAATGCAGCTTTAAAGCTGGCAGAAAGGTGTAATAAATTCAGTTTTCACCAAAGCATTTTTGAAACATTTGGGATGAAAATGGAAATGAGAAGTGAAAGGAAAAAGTCTTGGGTAATTCTGCCATTTCAGGGAAGTCATTTGTCCATGCTGGTGGAGAAATTGCAGAATTTGTGTTCGGGTCCAAGTGAGCAGTTGGATAAACCTCTTGTTTTTAGCCCCTCTCTTCCCTGAGCTCCACTTTTGGTTCCAGCACTTTGTTGCTAGAAAGACATTGATGAATTACAGGAGTGGAGGAGGAAGGGGAATGATTGATGGGTGACTGAGGCAAATGCAAAAGAATTAAATTTCTCTAGCTGGAGGAAAGGACAGCAAGTGAGGAACATAATTTTATAAATATTTAAAAGTTGGCAGAGGGAAAACAGTGTTTGGTCATTGCCATTGGATCACTTGAGAGAAATTAAAGCTGTTTGTCCTTTGTGTTAAGGTGTTTCAGCCAGGTTTGTCCAAAATAACACTTTTATTTTATTTCTATATTTTTTTTCTCTCCTTTCCTCTTCAGATCAGTTTGCTTGTCCCAGGATGAGCTGTTTTCCTGCAATCTGAGCACTTTTTGTGTGTTTGTAGCTCAGAATCTTCCAAAGTGATTTTCCAACCCTCTCAGCTTCAGTCATGTGTGTCAGTCCCCCCCTTTTTGTGCTTCATTTGCTCACAAATCCTTTCATGCCATGGAGTGAGTTCAGCTCTTCCCAAAACATTGCAAAAGAACCAAAATCATCATTTACAGCTCTTTCTTTGCTTTTTGCTTGTTGATTCTTACAAAAATTTGAAAGGTGAACAAAACTGGGAGCAATTTCTTCCCTCACCTGAATATCCACCCAGCTCCTCACTAATCCTCATCCCCTGGGTTCCTTTGCTCCTTTTCCTGTTTTGAGGAATATCAGCAATTTTCAGGAGTATCATCACTGACCTCTGTCCTTTTCCTCTTTTTCATGATTTTACCTGAAGACTCTTTGCTTTAGGATCACCAGGGTGGTTTTAAAGTTTAGGATCATCTTAATAATTCCCATTCACTGATTTGTTTTGATGCCACCTCACACTGTGCTGTGGCAATTTGGTACCAGACAATTCCCAACCCTTGAATTTATTATTTTTTAAGTTTTCCTTGTATCCCATGATTTGGCTGGCCCATCCTCAAAGGCCATCACTTTTCACCTTCATCCTGATTCACTTTGCAACCAAAACACTGCAACAAATCTACAGATGAAACACAGCCGTGAGAAAACTTGATAGCCTTGATAAAACTTGTGTCAAGGTTGGAATTAAAAGATATTAAATCCAAAAGATATAGCCAAAAGATACTGGAATTGAAAACCATGATATCCAAAAGATATTGGAATTAAAACCACAACCTTGATAAAACTTGTCAAGGTTGGAATGAAAGGATATAAATGCAATTTAAAGCAGGTTTAATCATGTGCTTGGTAAGCGTTGCCAGCAGTGGAGGCTGTGAGGGCTTCACAAGCTTTGGGTTTTTGGAATTCTGTGATTCCAACCATTCTGTGATTCCCTGCATTGTCCATCAAAAATGTGGGGATTTTGCAGCCTTAAATTCAGGAGCTCCTTGCTTATTTTATTGCTAATAAACTTAGGAGTGGTTTGGAGGTTTGAGGTGGGTAAAAACAGAGAACACAAACAAACCCTGCTGAAGTAAACATTTTCTCACTGCTCTCCAGGTACAACTGCTTTATTTATTCCCCTCCCTTTTCTCAAGCTGCTTTTTCCATGGCTTTTGCTCAATCTGTCACGCTGCTGTGCCAGGCAGTGGGTGGCACAGGGATGGGGTGGCACAGGAATTTGGTGGCACCTGGCAGTGTTTCTTGCTGCTGTTGGATTAGTCCCATTTCTGACTCAGACATGGGGCAGCTGAGAGGTGTTTAAAATTTTTTTATTCCATTTCCAGTCTCATGTGAAGGGTGAGACAATACAGATGTTATCATTCACCCCATCACAATCAGAAGCCAATTATTTTTTACTTACAAGACTTTGTAAGTGTTTCTTGGTCTGTGATCTTGCTGTAAATGTTTTAAATGCCAATCACCTAAAATTACCCCTGGTGGCTCCTACAATGCATCTCTCCCAGTTCTATTTCTCCAAAATTCCAGTCTTATTTCCAAGGCCAGCCTTTGGAACTTGTTTCCAGTTCCATTTCTCTCTCAGCAATGTCTGTCCCATTCCAGGGCATTTCTAACTCAGCATTTCCCATCTCAAAGTTTGCACACAGGTGTGAGCTCTCTGTCAGGCATTGAGAATTCTCTAAATTTCCCACATTTCCTCCTCTCTCTTCAGCAGAAAAACCTTGTTTGATGGCTTTGTTTATCAGTTGTGTACAGTGAAGTGCATAAAGCACTATCAGTAATATTGTAACTGTGACAGTAAATGTTATAATAACATGAAATTCAGTTTATTTCATAAGTTATTTTAGTTGCCCCATCTCTGGGTCACAAAATTTTTGATTTTGGGCTTTGTCCAAAATCACAGCACTTTGGTTCACAGGTTTGGGTGGGAAGGGACCTTAAATCCCACCCAGTGCCACCCCTACCATGACAGACCTCCCACCATCCCAGGCTGCTCCAAGGCCTGCCCAACCTTTCTTTGGACATTTCCAGGGACCAGGGGCTGCTCTGGGGATTCTGTTCCACGAATTTGTGGCTCTTGTGTCTCTCTGCTGTTTTGCGGAGAAAAGAAGAAACCTCACAACTTTATAAAAGTTGTAAAGCTCGGGATGTTTATTTACGGCGCTGGACGCACACAGAGAAAATTCTCCTCAAAAGGCATGCGTACCCCTGAAGATCTCAGACCTCCTTTTATCCCCCTTCCAAATGCATATGCATACATCTTCACAATAAATTCATACATATTCATCCCGCATTACATTTAGCACCAGTTCTTCTTTATCAAAGGAATTTCTAGGTCGGGGCAAATTGACCTCGTGGTCTTTTCTGTTTTTCTTTCTCTGTCTCCTTGGTGTCTCGGCATGCGAGTTTTTCCTTCAGCTTTGGCCTCACAGACTTTTCACCGAGTTTTTCCCTCAGCTTTGGCCTCACAGACTTTTCACCATTGTCAGACACTTCACCTAATTCAGGATGGATCCCTACTCTGTCTCTCTGCCCCCTCCAAGTCCCCAGAGCTGCAGGGTGAGGACATTCCTGTTTGCAGGCTCAGTCCTTATCTCCTGCAAATGGAATTCAGTGACCTGCTTGTTTAGATCTGCCTACATTTATTTCTGCAGGTTTTTAGTCATTTTCCTTTCCTGTACCTTGTGAAAGCGAGTCCCTTGTAAAAGCAGCAGATCAATTCTCCTTTTAAATGTCAGCATTGTTGTATTCACCACCAGGCAGCTGCAACCTTCTGGGTTGTTGCTTATTTATTTACTCTTTTATTCTGAGGGCTCAGCTTTTTCCCTTTTGTCAGATTGTGTTGGTGTACAACGTTTTTATTAATCTCAAATATGACCCACAACATTCTTTTCTCTAAACCTTTCTCAGTTGTGTGTTTTTATATCTGTTATCCAAATTTAGAATAGACTGGTTTCCTATCAGAAAGGATTTTGTTTTCTAGTAAAATAATTAATAATTGAGGGAGGAATTCCTCCCTGTGAGGGTGGTGAGGCCCTGGCACAGCTTGCCCAGAGAAGTTGTGGATTCCTGATCCCTGGAAGTGCCCAAGGCCAGGCTGGATGAGGTTTGGAGCAACCTGGGACAGCAAAAAGTGTCCCTGCCCGTGGGGACTGGGTGATTTTTAATGTCCCTTCCAACCCAAACCATTCCATGATTTTAAAATTCTGTCATTATTTTGGTTTTTTCCTACTCTCTGAAAAAAAATAAAGACACTTTTCTCTTTATCTCTGCTCTTCCAGGCCTGAGGGCTCAGCCTTTTTGTCACATTGTGTTTCTACAATGTTTTTTTTATCTCAAATTATCACCCACCACGTTGTTTCCTCTTTCTCAGTTCTGTGTTCATGCTTTCATATCTATTGTCCAAATTCAGAATAGACTGGTGTCCTATCAGAAAGGATTTTGTTTTCTAGTAAAATAATTAATAATTGAGGGAGGAATTCCTTAATAATAATTAATAATTGAGGGAGGAATTCCTCCCTGTGAGGGTGGTGAGGCCCTGGCACAGCTTGCCCCAGAAAAAGTTGTGGATTCCTTATCCCTTCCAGAGAAGTTGTGGATTCCTGATCCCTGGAAGTGCCCAAGGCCAGGCTGGATGAGGTTTGGAGCAACCTGGGACAGCAAAAAGTGTCTCTGCCCATGGGGACTGGGTGATTTTTAATGTCCCTTCCAACCCAAACCATTCCATGATTTTACAATTCTATCATTATTTTGGTTTTTTCCCCCTCTCTGAAAAAAAAAAAAGAAACTTTTCTCTTTATGTCTGCTCACTTTCAGGCCTGAGGGCTCAGCTTTTTCCCTTTTGTCAGATTGTGTTTATGTACAACTTCTTTTTATCTCAAATTATGACCCACCACATTGTTTTCTTTAAACCTTTCTCAGTTCTGTGTTCATGTTTTCATATCTATTGTCCAAATTCAAAATAGACTGGTTTCCTATCAGAAAGGATTTTGTTTTCTAGTAAAATAATTAATAATTGAGGGAGGAATTCCTTAATAATTAATAATTGAGGAAGGAATTCCTCCCTGTGAGGGTGGTGAGGCCCTGGCACAGCTTGCCCAGAGAAGTTGTGGATTCCTGATCCCTGGAAGTGCCCAAGGCCAGGCTGGATGAGGTTTGGAGCAACCTGGGACAGCAAAAAGTGTCCCTGCCCATGGGGACTGGGTGATTTTTAATGTCCCTTCCAACCCAAACCATTCCATGATTCCATGATTTTATGATTCTGTCATTATTTTGATGGAAAAAAAAGAAACTTTTCTCTTTATCTCTGCTCACTTCCAGGCCTGTGGGGGCTCAGCAGAACCCTTGAGGGAATAAAGAGATTTCACTGTAAGCAGACTGGGAAACTCTGGCTGAAGTCAGGAAAGAAAGAATTTTGACAAATACCTTGTTAACACTTCGGTTCTCATTTGTTGTAAAATGCTGAATTAAACCCTTCCAAATTTCCTCTTCCACTGAGCAAGTGTTTAGCTGTGTTTTCTTTTTAAGGCAATTAAACCCTGCTCTAAACTGCCTGTGACCTTTAAACAAGCTGCCTAATGGTGCTGGTGCCATGGTTATTTTCTGTAAACTTGCAATTTTTAGCTTCTACAAAGCACAGCTCTTTTTTCAGCTTTATTTCATCTCTGTTTCCTAAAGGGCCTTTGCCCATTGTAGGTACTAATAAGCAGAGAGAGATAAGGAGATTTGAACATCAGGAATTGCTATCAGATCATCTAAGCCAAATTCTCTGCTAATCCAGGCCAATATTTTAATTAGTGTTTGACTAAATTGCACTTATTGTGTGTTTCAGTGGGAGAGAGAGCTGAATTCAGGAATTAAAGGAGGTGCTGGTGGGCACTGCCCGTTCTTTTGGTACAATTTACTCATTGTAAAGCAGTTTTTTTTTCCCCACAATGCTGGGATCCCCCTGCAGAAAAACAAACAAAAATCACTTTATTTCCATTTAACGGAGCTGTGTGTGTAGGAAGAAGAGCCAGGAATGACCATCAGCTGCTTTTTCTGGAGCCTGGAACCACTTTAGTCCTTCTGTACATCTCATTTCCATGTTTTATTTTCTTTTTTCCCTTATCAGTATTAACTGGAGTCTTGCAGGATAACTCTTCCTCTCTCTATCCCATTCCACATCTTTTAGTGCTTTTGGATGGGAGGGTTAAAAACCAGGGAAAGCTGATTGGCATCTCTTGCATAATCCAAATTTTGGTGTTTTAGGAGCTGAGTGGGGCCATAAAGTCAAAAAAGTTCCCTCTAAAGTTCCACTGTTGATCTGCCTTTAGTGTATATTTAATTTTGTGCATTTTTTTATTGATGTTTTTGCTTCGTTTTAGTCACTTATGCTGTTCTGGGCTGGTTTATCCAGCACACAAAGGTTTTAATCTCAAATTCTTTATTTTGGAATATAAACTTGGGTGCTGCTTTGTTGCCTGACCTAAATCATCTTTCTGTAAGCCAAACTGCAGAAAGGAAAAATATTTAGTTTGAATTTTAGCATAATATTTCTATTGCCATCTAAACCAGCTGGAGACCTTCCTTTGACTTCCATGAACATGAGTATAATAAATGGATGAATATTCAGTTTTTATTTTTTTTAAGATGTCCTTGAGAGCTTTATTTTAGCCTTAATCTTTTTGGTGAGCAATGAACTAGTTAGGAACTGGCAAGACAAAAACAGAGCCGAGTGGAAAATTTAAATTCTCCATTCTTTGTGTTTCAGAGAAAACTTTTCCTGGATGTCTTGGAATTTTTTAATGTCATTTTGCTCTGGATTTCTCTTCTTTTCTGGCTGCTTCTTCATCTCTCAGTTTCTCAGTAGGACAAATTATTAAAATTGCTCCTGATGCTTGCTCTGGTGGGATTTTTGGTCCACTCCCAGGGCAGCTGTAGCTTCCCTGAAGCAATTGGGGGAATTCAAGTGCTTTTGGGATGGGGAAATTTGGGGAATAATCCCCACCTGTAAAAGGAAGAGGAGAGGAATTCACATTTCCATTTTTTTCCACATGGTGCCTGCTGAGCTCCTCCACTTGGGTGAGCTCTGCCATCTCCTCTGGAGAGAAGGAAATTGAATTTTTCCATCATTTTTGGGGTGGTTTATGATGTGTGATGGCCAAACATCCCTAACTATTCCCAGATGGATACTGGGAAGGAAGAGGATGGACAGTGAGGAGATGTAAAAATTAATATAAAAAGCTTGGCTGTCCCATGGATATTCCAAGTTTTTCTGGGCTTGGAGGCCAGCAAAGGAGTACTCTGGTGATGGATGTTCTTTCAGTGGAGTGCCTTTGGAATGGGGAAATTTGGGGAATAATACCTAAGGAAGAGGAGAGAATTCACATTTCCATTTCTGCCTGAGTTTCCCACATGGTCTCTGCTGAGCTCCTCCACTCCTGTGAGCTCTGCCATCTCCTCTGGGGCAAAGAAATTGAGTTTTTCCATCATCTTTGGGGTGGTTTTATTGTGTTTGATGTTCCCAGATGGATAAGGGAAAGAAAGAGGATGGACAGTGTAGTGTGGCAAGGAGATTTAAAAATTAATATAAAAAGCTTGGCTGTCCCATGGATATTCCAAGTTTCTCTGGGCTTGGAGGCCAGCAAAGGAGTACTCTGGTGATGGATGTTCTTTCAGTAGGGTGCCTTTGGAATGGGGAAATTTGGGGAATAATACCTAAGGAAGAGGAGAGAATTCACATTTCCATTTCTGCCTGAGTTTCCCACATGGTCTCTGCTGAGCTCCTCCACTTGGGTGAGCTCTGCCACCTCCTCTGGGGAGAAGGAAATTGATTTCCCATCATTTTTGGGGTGGTTTTATGATGTGTGATGGCCAAACATCCCTAACTATTCCCAGATGGATACTGGGAAGGAAGAGGATGGACAGTGAGGAGATTTAAAAATTAATATAAAAAGCTTGGCTGTTCATGGATATTGCAAGTTTTTCTGGGCTTGGAGGCCAGCAAAGGAGTACTCTGGTGATGGATGTTCTTTCAGTAGAGTGCCTTTGGAATGGGGAAATTTGGGGAATAATACCTAAGGAAGAGGAGAGAATTCACATTTCCATTTCTGCCTGAGTTTCCCACATGGTCTCTGCTGAGCTCCTCCACTTGGGTGAGCTCTGCCACCTCCTCTGGGGAGAAGGAAATTGATTTCCCATCATTTTTGGGGTGGTTTTATGATGTGTGATGGCCAAACATCCCTAACTATTCCCAGATGGATACTGGGAAGGAAGAGGATGGACAGTGAGGAGATTTAAAAATTAATATAAAAAGCTTGGCTGTTCATGGATATTGCAAGTTTTTCTGGGCTTGGAGGCCAGCAAAGGAGTACTCTGGTGATGGATGTTCTTTCAGTAGAGTGCCTTTGGAATGGGGAAATTTGGGGAATAATCCCCACCTGCCAAAGACAGAAGAGAGGAATTCACATTTCCATTTCTGCCTGAGTTTCCCATGTGGTGTCTGCTGAGCTCCTCACTCCTGTGAGCTCTGCCATCTCCTCTGGGGAGAAGGAAATTGGGTTTTTCCAACATTTTTGGGGTGGTTTATGATGTGTGATGGCCAAACATCCGTAACTATTCCCAGATGGATACTGGGAAGGAAGAAGATGGACAGTGAGGAGATGTAAAAATTAATATAAAAAGCTTGGCTGTCCCATGGACATTCCAAGTTTTTCTGGGCTTGGAGGCCAGCAAAGGAATACTCTGGTGATGGATGTTCTTTTAGTAGAGTGCCTTTGGAATGGGGAAATTTGGGGAATAATCCCCACCTGCCAAAGACAGAAGAGAGGAATTCACATTTCCATTTCTGCCTGAGTTTCCCACATGGTCTCTTGGGTGAGCTCTGCCATCTCTGGAGAGAAGGAAATTGGGTTTTTCCATCATTTTTGGGGTGGTTTATGATGTGTGATGGCCAAACTTCCCCAACTGTTCCCAGATGGATACTGGGAAGGAAGAAGCACAGTGTAATGTGGCAAATGAGGAGATGTAAAAATGAATATAAAAAGCTTGGCTGTCCCATGGATATTCCAAGTTTTTCTGGGCTTGGAGGCCAGCAAAGGAATACTCTGGTGATGGATGTTCTTTCAGTAGGATGCCTTTCGAATGGGGAAATTTGGGGAATCATACCAAAGGAAGAGGAGAGGAATTCTCATTTCCATTTCTGCCTGAGTTTCCCACATGGTCTCTGCTGAGCTCCTCCACTTGGGTGAGCTCTGCCACCTCCTCTGGAGAGAAGGAAATTGGGTTTTTCCATAATTTTTGGGGTGGTTTATGATGTGTGATGGCCAAACTTTCCCAACTGTTCCCAGATGGATACTGGGAAGGAAGAAGCACAGTGTAATGTGGCAAATGAGGAGATGTAAAAATTATTATAAAAAGCTTGGCTGTCCCATGGATAAGGGAAAGATTTCCAAGTTTTTCTGGGCTTGGAGGCCAGCAAAGGAGTACTCTGGTGATGGATGTTCTTTCAGCAGAGTTAATATTTACTGGTACTGAGGGAGCAGCCCTGGGCTGGGCTGGCTGCTCGCTGCATCTTTGCTTTTAATTTTTAATGTTTGGTTGACGGGTTTGTTCTGAACCCAGACCCTGAAGTGCAAGCAAATGTCTTATTTCACTGACAGCACCCTCAGTTAGCAGGGAATGGGTTTTTAAATTTTATTTTAAACCTCTGCGTGCCAAACATGCTCTTTCCAGTTTCTTACAACATCAGCACTGAGAGTTTGGAAGCTGCAGAGGGATGCCATAATTTATTTATTAGGAACTGGAAATCTCTGGTAAATAGAAAACCAACTGGGAGGGATGCACAGGGAGAGTGTTGCTTTTGGGCACTGATTTGTCGTTCCTGGTGGGTTTTGTGTGTGTTTGGGTTTTGTTCACGTTTATTTTTAGGATGGAAAAGAAAATTAGGGAATTTCAGTGATGTCAGCTGGTCATTATTTCATATATTCAAATGGTGTAGCCACAGGACATAGCCCTTGTGCAGACTGAAGGATGAGGTCTCCTAAGCTTTTTCAGGCATGAGTTTAAACAAATTAAATTTAAGCCATTTTCTCCCCATTTGCTGAATTTGGAATAATGGGGGTTTTTTTTTGGTGTCTGTGTAATGGAAAGAATAGCAACCATCAAACAGCATTGTCACTATCTTCTTCTAACACTTTTCTACTTAATAATCCTCTTATTTGGGGATAAACCATGCTTTGATTTTTATTTAAGAACTGTGTCTTCACTAACTTGTTTTATACATACGCTTCATATTTGAAGGCTGCACATTCAATCTGATTTATTTGGATGTCGGACCCTTCTATATAATTTATTTGGGAATAAAAATAAAGAAATATTAAAATATTACTTCAAGGTTTTCTGCTGTAGAAGAGTTTTAAGGCTAAAATCATCCTGGGATTCAGACCTTCCCCTGATCCAGGAGGAAAATTATTGTATTTGTGGGGTTCCCAGACAAAGGGAGGAATTGTGAAGGCGTTCACAGGGGTCCCAGGTTAAGGGAAGGGACAAGGATCTGACTCCATGTTTCAGAAGGCTGATTTATTATTTTATGATATATATTACATT
This sequence comes from Zonotrichia albicollis, assembly GCF_047830755.1. Lineage (NCBI taxonomy): Eukaryota > Metazoa > Chordata > Aves > Passeriformes > Passerellidae > Zonotrichia > Zonotrichia albicollis. The sequence goes on along the minus strand of NC_133822.1, from coordinate 2,693,528 downwards.
AAAACTATACTAAAAGAATAGAAGAAAGGATTTCATCAGAAGGCTAGCTAAGAATAGAACAGGAAAGAATGATAACAAAGGTTTGTGGCTCGGCTCTCTGTCCGAGCCAGCTGACTGTGATTGGCCATTAATTAGAAACAACCACACAAGACCAATCCCAGATGCACCTGTTGCATTCCACAGCAGCAGATAATCATTGTTTACATTTTGTTCCTGAGGCCTCTCAGCTTCTCAGGAGGAAAAATCCTAAGGAAAGGATTTTTCATAAAAGATGTCTGTGACAAGGAATGATGACTCTGACTCCATGTTCTCAGAAGGCTAATTTATTATTTTATGATGCTATATTATATTAAAGAACACTAAACTAAACTATTCTAAAGAATACAGAAAGGATACAGACAGAAGGCTAAAAGATAATAATGAAAACTTGTGACTCCTTTCAGAGTCCTGACACAGCTTGGCTCTGATTGGTCATTAAGTCAAAACAATTCCCATGAAACCAATGAAACAATCACCAGTTGGATAAACAATCTCCAACCACATCCCAAAGCAGCCAAACACAGGAGAAGCAAATGAGACAATATTGTTTTCCTTTTTCTCTGAGGCTCCTCAGCTTCCCAGGAGAAGAAATCCTGGGCAAAGGGATTTTTCAGAAATTATGATTGTCACAGAAAATTGCAAAATGGAATGAAATGATGGCGAGAGTTGAATGAATGGATGTGTAAATACTGTCCCCTGTTTTCCCCCCAGGTGTCAGCAGTGGATTCCCTGGAGGGTCCCCTCCTGCAGGTGGAGGGGCTGAGCGACCTGAGGCTGGAGCTGCACAGCAAGAAGATGAACCTGCACCTGGTGCTGATCGACGAGCTGCACCGGCACCTCTACATCCGCTCCACCAACCGCGTGGGGCAGCGCGGCCGCGCCAGAGCCCGCCTCGGGTGCGACACCCCCGACACCCCAAAGTGCATCTCTGCCCTGGGTCTGGGTCTGGAAAGCCAGGAGTCTGCTGAGGGAGGCAGGAGCCTCCCCTGAAATGGAAACTCTAAACCCTCTCCCTCCAAATTGTTATCATTCTGAAGTTAAGGGGCTCTCAGGCAAAGATATGGGAGCGGGAATAGCAGTTCTTTTATAGGAAAATTAAAATACAAATATATTAGTACAAAAAAATCACTGACAGAGTCAGAAATTTATATATATAAATTTATATCTATAATTTATATATACTCTGTGAGTCAGGGTATTGGTGGCAATCCATCTTGGTTTGGAAAGCCAGGTGTCTGCTGAGGGAGCCAGGAGCCTCCCCTGAAATTGGAACTCTAAACCCCCTCCCTCCAAATTGTTATAATTCTGAAGTTAAGGGGCTCTCAGGCAAAGATATGGGAGCAGGAATAACAGTTCTTTTATAGGAAAATTAAAATACAAATAGTACAAAAAAAACCTGACAGAGTCAGAAATTACCTGACAGCCTGTGGGTCAGTATTGGTGGGAATCCGTCTTGGTTTGGAAAGCCAGGTGTCTGCTGAGGGAGGCAGGAGCCTCCCCTGAAATGGAAACTCTAAACCCCCTCCCTCCAAATTGTTATAATTCTGAAGTTAAGGGGCTCTCAGGCAAAGATATGGAAGCGGGAATAGCAGTTCTTTTATAGGAAAATTAAAATACAAATATAATAGTACAAAAAGAACCTGACAGAGTCAGAAATTACCTGACACTCTGTGGGTCAGGGTATTGATGGCAATCTGTCTTGGTTTGGAAAGCCAGGTGTCTGCTGAGGGAGCCAGGAGCCTCCCCTGAAATGGAAACTCTAAACCCCCTCCCTCCAAATTGTTATAATTCTGAAGTTAAGGGGCTCTCAGGCAAAGATATGGGAGCGGGAATAGCAGTTCTTTTATGGGAAAATGAAAATACAAATATAATAGTACAAAAAGAACCTGACAGAGTCAGAAATTACCTGACAACCTGGTAATTTGGTATTGGTGGCAATCTGTCTTGGTTTGGAAAGCCAGGTGTCTGCTGAGGGAGGCAGGAGCCTCCCCTGAAATGGAAACTCTAAACCCCCTCCCTCCAAAATGTTATAATTCTGAAGTTAAGGGGCTCTCAGGCAAAGATATGGGAGCGGGAATAGCAGTTCTTTTATAGGAAAATTAAAATACAAATATAATAGTACAAAAAAAACCTGACAGAATCAGAAATTACCTGACACTCTGTGGGTCAGGGTATTGATGGCAATCTGTCTTGGTTTGGAAAGCCAGGTGTCTGCTGAGGAAGCCAGGAGCCTCCCCTGAAATGGAGAATGTAAACCCCCTCCCTCCAAATTGTTAAAATTCTGAAGTTAAGGGGCTCTCAGGCAAAGATATGGGAGCGGGAATAGCAGTTCTTTTAGAGGAAAATTAAAATACAAATATAATAGTACAAATATAATAGTACAAAATATAATAGTACAAAAAAATCACTGACAGAGTCAGAAATTTATATATATAAATTTATATATATAATTTATATATACCCTGTGAGTCAGGGTATTGGTGGCAATCCGTCTTGGTTTGGAAAGCCAGGTGTCTGCTGAGGGAGCCAGGAGCCTCCCCTAAAATGGAGAATGCAAACCCCTTCCCTCCAAATTGTTATAATTTTGAAATTAAGGGGCTCTTTCTCCTCTCTTGGGAGCAGGAACAAGAGTTTACTAGGAAAATTAAAATACAAATATAATAGTACAAAAAAAACCTGACAGAGTCAGAAATTACCTAACAACCTATGGGTCAGGGTATTGGTGGCAATCTCTCCTGGTTTGAACTGACAGATGTCTGCTAAGGAAGGCAGGAGCCTGTCCTGAAATGGAAAATGCAAACCCCCCCTCCCTCTGAATTATTATAAATTTGAAATTAAGGGGCTCTCAGGCAAAGATATGGGAGCAGGAATAACAGTTCTTTATTAGGGAAAATTAAAATACAAATGCAATAGTACAAAAAACAATTGACAGAATCAGAAATTACCTGACACCCTATGGGTCAGGGTATTAGTGCAATCTGTCTTGGATTGAAAAGAACTGCTAAGGAAGGCAGAAGCCTCCTCTAAAATGGAGAATGCAAAACCCCTCCCTCTGAATTATTATAATTTTGAAATTAAGGAGCTCTCAGGCAAAGATGTGGGAATAGGAATAAGAGTTTACTAGTAAAATTAAAATACAAATATAATAGTATAAAAAACACTGCCAGAGTCAGAAATTACCTGACAGCCTGTGGGTCAGTATTGGTGGCAGTCTGTCTTGGTTTGAAAAGCCAGGTGTCTGCTGAGGAAGGCAGGAGCCTCTCCTGAAATGGAAAATGTAAACCCCCTCCCTCTGAATTATTATAATTTTTGAAATTAAGGAGCTCTCATGCAAAGATACAAGAGTAGGAATAACAGTTTTTTTATTAGGAAAAAGAAATTAAAAGAAAATATAAAAATACAAATGTAATAGTACAAAACACCACTGCCAGAGTGAGAGCAGGAGCTGCCAGCCTGTGGGTCAGGGTGATGGCACAGTCCCATTCCATGGGGGCTCAGCCCTCCTGTACCAAATTTACAGGGAACCCCCACTGAGGGCAGAGAATGATGAGGAGGACTCCGTGGATATCAGAATGCTAATTAATTACTTTATTATACTATATTATTCTATACTATATTACATTACATCTAAACTGGATCTGCCAAGCACTCAGCTCTGCACACACTGCACAGAATCTGTGACTGTCACCAACAGTCCTGACACACACACACACCTGGTCCTGGCAGGCCAAGGAACCAAAACACCATCACTGTGGGTAACCCATCTCAATATTGCATTCTACTTTGGCACAAACACAGGCACAGCAAATGATAAGAATTGTTTTTCCTTTCTCTGCGGTTCAGAGAATGTGAAACCCAGAAATATCCTTGGGAAGAACTGTGCCTTGCTTTTCTCTGTGGAATGTGGTGGCACCCCTGCAGTGCCAGCTGTGGCTCTGCTGCAGCAGGGATCCTGCACAAGGGGGGAGTTTTCCTCTGCAGCTCCAGGGCTGCTGCAGATGGGCCTGGGCTCCCTCTGGCCATGCAGGGCAGCAGAAAGCTGCTCCTCTGGCAATGCAGGGGGCAAAGGCTGCTGTGCTGTGCCAGGCTCAGATTGGATCCAGGTAGGAATGCTTGGCTCCTCCCCTGGGCGGAGCATCTCCCCATGGGATGCTGGGATTGGATCAGCCCTGCAGGGACACTCAGTGGCCATGGACAGCAGAGATCTCCTGGAGGGAGGGTTGGCTGTGGGAGAGATAAAGCAAAAACTGCCCCATGGACAGAGAGAACTGCCCCACCTCTGACAGATGGCAAATAGAACACACACCCCCATTTCCAGCCCAAGACACATGCAAATCCCTCAGCACTGTGGCTCTGGAGAGCAGAAAATTCAGATTTGTTGATGCATCTCCAAGCTTGTTTGCATTTCTTTCACTTTTCTCAGCGTTTCTCTTTTTTTTGGTTGGGGTTTTGCTGCTTCCCACAGCTCCTCTGTGCATTCTCTCCCTTTCCTGATCTTATCCCTCTCCTACAAATGTCATGTTCATGAGGCTCAGGTCAGGGAAAAGCTGCTCATTTTTTAGGAAATATCCACAATTTAAAAGCCTCCCAACCAATGTGATGAGATGAAGGCCACAATACTTCAGTGTCTGAGCTGAAATGTGTTGGTTTCGATGTGTTCCAAGGTGTTTTAAAGGTGTTGGAACTTCTTACCTGCTTGGTGCCTGTTGTCACTGAAAATTTAATTAATATAGGCCATTTTCCCCTGAATTTCCTAATTCTGAGTTGTTTCAGGGAAGGAAGAAAGTGTCTGGAAAAGAGAGAGGCAGTTTTGGGAGATAATTTTTGCACAGTAGGAGAGGTGGGGAGCCAAAGGGGAGCCAGCACTTTGATAGAGATACAAAGAAAAGATAAATCAACATTTTATTATGAGAATGAATAAAAATCTGCATGCCAAAAATACAAGGCAAGATAGCCAGTTGCATCAAATGAATTTATGAAAGAAAGGATTGGTTGAAATTGAAATTTCTAGGAAGGAGGGTTGCTAGCAAGTCATCAATCTCTTCCTTACTCGTCTTAATTAAAAACAGCCACAAAGCTTTGGTGTACCCAGACTGGGGGACTGCTAATTAACTGCATTTTGTGGCTTTATGGGGACTTTTCTCTCACTCTGGATTCTCTTTTTTTCACTTTTCCTGATGCACATTGTGGATATTTGATAACACCAGCTCTTGCAGCAAGGGTGGCTGGTTGCTTTCGGTGGTTCTTCTGCAGGATACCAACCTTAACCCTTGTTTTTTCCCATTTCCATGAGCATTTTGACCTCTAAGCAAACATCCTGAGCTCCATTGTAGGAGCCTTCCACATTTCTTTCCCCTAAAAATGATTTCTTGCCTGTGTCCCCCTGCCACATCCAGCAGCTGGGGCAGGGGGACACATTTTTGGCAACTAATACGATGTGAATTTTTAAATCTTTTAATTTTTGAGTCAGAAGTTTCATTTGGGAAGGGATGTACATGGGTGGGGTCAAAACAGGAAAAAGGGCAGGAAAAAAGGGTGGAGGTTTCTGGAGGGAATAAAGAAGTTTGGAGGATTAGAAGTTGACAGAAGGCCTGGAAATGGGAACATCTATTAGGCTTAATCTGTTTCTTAGGCTTAAAATGTAAGGAATCAGTGGATATTTGTTGTGAATAAATATTATAAATAATAATAATCTGTTTGCTTTAATTCTTTTTCCTCCCACAGGTCTCTCGTGAAAGACTCCTCTCCTGTGCCTCTGATGGATGTCACCAATTTATCCACACCTCGGAAATTCCTTGAGACTTCCCAGTTCAGTACTCCTGGAAGCTCCAGCAGTGAGTATTTAAGCATTTATATAAGTATTTCATAAGTATTTAAGCCATATGTATTCATTTGTAGATTTTCACCTGATTTTGCTGGAGCAGGAGGAGACAAATCATCCCCTCATGCCTCAGGGGAGACAAAAACCTTTGAGGTGATTTTGCAGTGTCACAGAACGAGTGGGTGCTGTGTCCAGTGGCAAAACTTGGCTTTTTTTACCTCATGGAAAATCATCTTTTCCCTCTCCAGCTTCTTAAACACGCTCAGTTTCCTGTGCCTGTTCTCACCTTGGTGGTGTTCTTGATCTCTTGAGCAGCAGAGATTTGCAGTGGGTTCATTCTGTGTGCTTTCCTCAGCATTATTTACTGCAGGCAGCCAGGTTGGTGGAGATATTACTGAAGTTTTTTATTGTGTGGGAGCCAAAAGGTCAAATCTGTTCCTTGTGGGAGCTTTGTAACTTTGACTAAAGGTCTGGCTGTACACAGGAATAATCTGGGGCTGATCTTTTATTCCTGTTACTGAAACAAACAGCAAGGAAAACTCTTTTTCACCGGGGGCTTTTGTCTGAGCTTTTGGAAGGGCTGCAGAGAGGGGAAATTAATCTTTGTATTGTTTCAGGAGATTAATAAGTGGGGTTGTCCTTGATGAATAATACAAAAGTGACCTCCAGTCTCTTCCCCTTTTCAAACCTGACTGTTTCAGTATGCCTCAAATGCAGAGAATATTTCCTTCTCTGCATTAATTCTTTTGTCCTTTTGTTTCTGGTTCTGTCACACTTGCCTCCCAGATTGTTCTGTCTGATTATTCTTATCTTCTGCTCCTGGAGGGGTTTTGTTCTTCAGCTCTGCTCCTGCCAGGCTGGTTCTTGGAGCCTGGGGCTGTTTTTCTGTGTCCTGCAGGTTTGGGAGGAGTCACAAATTTCCAGAGCTGGAAACTGCACAAAATATGGAAGAGAAAATGAAAATAGATGAAAATTGAAAATATGAAAATTCTGAGGGAGAAACTCAAGAATTCCTGTTCTGCTCTATGATCAGTGGGAAGTTCAGTTCAGTTTTCTTGCAAAAGATCACAGGATTTTGAGGAACTGAGGAAATAAACCACAAAAACCTGAATCCCAGCCTCACTGGAAATAGAGTAATATGAGTTGGAACTAAAAGACCACCTAGTTCCAAGCCCTCAAAATGTTAAAATACTCATTTTTCAGTGATATTGACAGTGTCTGCTACTTTCTCCCCCTAAAATATTGCTTTTCTGTATAGTAATAAAACCCAAAATGTCTGAAATTATGGAGCTGATGGGGATCTCCCACCTCACAGCTGGGGAACTTGCAGCCTGGGGCTGTTTTTCTGTGTCCTGCAGGTTTCTGAGGAATCACAAACTTCCAGAGCTGGAAACTGCAGCCTGCTCATTCAAAATCTGGAAGAGAAAATGAAAATAGATGAAAATTGAAAATATGAAAACTCTGAGGGAGAAACTCAAGAATTCCTGTTTTTCTCCATGATCAGTGGGAAGTTCAGTTCAGTTTTCTTGCAAAAGATCACAGGATTTTGAGGAACTGAGGAAATAAACCACAAAAACCTGAATCCCAGCCTCACTGGAAATAGAATAGTTTAGGTTGGAAGACATTGAAAAGACCACCTAGTTCCAACCCCTCTAAATGTTAAAATACTCATTTTTCAATGATACTGACAGTGTCTGCTACTTTCTCCCCCTAAAATATTGCTCTTCTGTATAGTAAGAAAACCCAAAAGGTCTGAAATTATGGAGCTGATGGGGATCTCCCACCTCACAGCTGGGGAACTTGGAGCCTGGGGCTGTTTTTCTGTGTCCTGCAGGTTTGGGAGGAGTCACAAACTTCCAGAGCTGGAAACTGCACAAAATATGGAAGAGAAAATGAAAAGATATGAAAATTGAAAATATGAAAACTCTGAGGGAGAAACTCAAGAATTCCTGTTTTTCTCCGTGATCAGTGGGAAGTTCAGTTCAATTTTCTTGCAAAAGATCACAGGATTTTGAGGAACTGAGGAAATAAACCACAAAAACCTGAATCCCAGCCTCACTGGAAATAGAATACTTTGGGTTGGAAGGGATCTAAAAGACCACCTAGTTCCAAGCCCTCTAAATGTTAAAATACTCATTTTTCAGTGATATTGACAGTGTCTGCTACTTCCTCCCTCTAAAATATTGCTCTTCTGTATAGTAATAAAACCCAAAAGATCTGAAATTATGGAGCTGATGGGGATCTCCCACCTCACAGCTGGGGAACTCGGAGCCTGGGGCTGTTTTTCTGTGTCCGGCAGGTTTCTGAGGAATCGCAAACTTCCAGAGCTGGAAACTGCAGCCTGCTCACTCAGCATCTGGAGGACAAAATGAAAATATATGAAAATTGAAAATTCTGAGGGAAAAACTCAAGAATTCCTGTTCTGCTCCGTGATCAGTGGGAAGTTCAGTTCAGTTTTCTTGCAAAAGATCACAGGATTTTGAGGAACTGAGGAAATAAACCACAAAAACCTGAATCCCAGCCTCACTGGAAATAGAATAATATGAGTTGGAACTAAAAGACCACCTAGTTCCAACCCCTTTAAATGTTAAAATACTAATTTTTGAGTGATATTTAGAGTGTCTGCTACTTTCTCCCCCTAAAATATTGCTCTTCTGTATAGTAAGAAAACCCAAAAGGTCTGAAATTATGGAGCTGATGGGGATCTCCCACCTCACAGCTGGGAACTCGGAGCCTGGGGCTGTTTTTCTGTGTCCTGCAGGTTTCTGAGGAATCACAAACTTCCAGAGCTGGAAACTGCAGCCTGCTCATTCAAAATCTGGAAGAGAAAATGAAAATAGATGAAAATTGAAAATATGAAAATTCTGAGGGAGAAACTCAAGAATTCCTGTTCTGCTCTATGATCAGTGGGAAGTTCAGTTCCGTTTTCTTGCAAAAGATCACAGGATTTTGAGGAACTGAGGAAATAAACCACAAAAACCTGAATACCAGCCTCACTGGAAATAGAATAATATGGGCTGGACAGGATCTAAAAGACCATCTAGTTCCAACCCCTTTAAATGTTAAAATACTAATTTTTGAGTGATATTTAGAGTGTCTGCTACTTCCTCCCCCTAAAATATTGCTCCTCTGTATAGTAAGAAAACCCAAAAGATTTGAAATTATGGAGCTGATGGGGATCTCCCACCTCACAGCTGGGGAACAAAGCAGGAGATCCCTCCTGATATTTTTATTTAGCAGATCTCTTCTTTCTGTTCTCACCCAATGCACCAGAAAATCTCTTCCTTGGCTCCTCCTTGTGCTCTGCATCACTCCCTGAAGTGCTGGGCAAGTGTCCCTCAGCCTGGCAAAGATGTGGATTCTAACAGAAAACATTTGATCTGCATCAAACGTGCATATGGTTCTGCTTCAAGTGCACAATGTACTTATGTAGATTTTTTTTTTTTCCCCTGTAATTTTATTTAAAAGTAGCCTTTTCCAGGACTGCACAACGAGCTGAGAATTTCAAACTTATGCCTATGCATAGCAAAAGCTGTTTCTGCCTGTAGTCACTTAAGTTCTTTTGGCTTTTTTATTGATGAAACAAAAGTGTCTGTGCATATTAATGGGTGCCATTCTAAAGCACTGACTCATTCATCCCATCCCAGCGAAGATGCCAAAATTTGGAGTCCTTCCTGCTCTCCCTTCCCAGAGGAGATGTTACCTTGTGCTGTAGAATCTTTATAAGGAAATTAAAGCTGTTCCTGCCGCACGTAAAACAAACAAATCCTTTGGAAATGCTCACCTGAGGATTGGAGATGTGGCAGCTCACCAGTAACACTTTCCCTTCATGCCACTTCACAGAAATGAATTTATAATTCTCTGCTTGAACTTGCTGTACTCTGAAGGGTATTTGGGAAGGTTCTTGCTTTGCCAGGCTCTTCCTGGAACTCTAAAAGGTGCTCACAAACCCAAGGGTGCCTTTTCCTGGGAAATCTGGGACAATATTTCATAGAAATCCAGCAGGAGATGAGCTGGTAGTGACAATAAATCCTGCTGTGGGTGGGATTTGTAGATTTTATGTTGAATTGTTAATTTTTTTGCTAATTAATTGCTATTTATTTATTTCTATTTATTTATAATGGTTTTTGGAGCAGGGTGGTGGTTCTAAGGCCAGGTCTAGGATCTGCTCCTGGCTCTCTTTATTCAAGAACCAGAGACTTCTCCACATGTGGAGACCTCCAAAGCAGAATATCCAATTTTCAAGGTGAATCTAAAAAATGCCATTGTGCCAGTTTGTTGTCACAGGTGCCTCTACTCCAAACGTGCTCAAAAGATTTCTTCTCTTCTTATGGCCTGGGTAAATTGCCTTTATCAATTTTTTCTTAGAATTGAATGATCTGGGGATGTGTTTGAGGAAGGAAAGGGAAAATCAAGGAGATTTTTAGATCCATGTGGTGAAAGCCAGGACAGTAACACATAATTGCTCTTTCTGTGTAATTTCATGACTTGTTCCTGTGTGTGGTCCCAATATCAGATAACTGGCTACAGTCCACTTATTTTTTATTTGGAGACTTAATTTTGGTGCTTGTATAGATGAGGAGGATTTTGAAGTGGGTTTTCTTCTGGGTTTGGTAGTGATGCAGAGCAGAAAATTCCCCAAATCTTCCAAGGACCCATTTCTGCAGGAGCTGCCCATTTGTAGCTCCATGAACGTGTCAGAACAAGGATTCAGCACCAGGAATTAGCAGGTGATGTTCCTTCAAATCTGAAATTGTGCTTTTGGGCCACCAGGAACTCGTGTGCTTTTCTCTGGGAGGATTGAAGGTACAGAGGATATCACCAGAAGGTGACATTTTGTGCCTCTGTCCCAGTCATTGTCACAGGTGCTCCTATTCCAAATGTGCTCAACAAATCTTTAAAAGATTTCTTCTCTTCATATGGCCTGGGTAAATTGCCTTTATAAATTTATTTTTTTTTAGAATTGAATGATCTGGGGATGTGTTTGAGGAAGGAAAGGGAAAATCAAGGAGATTTTTAGATCCATGTGGTGAAAGCCAGGACAGTAACACACAATTGCTTGTTCTGTGTAATTTCATGACTTGTTCCTATGTGTGATCTCAATATCAGATAACTGGCTACAGTCCACTTATTTTTTATTTGGAGACTTAATTTTGGTGCTTGTATAGATGAGGAGGATTTTGAAGTGGGTTTTCTTCTGGGTTTGGTAGTGATGCAGAGCAGAAAATTCCCAAAATCTTCCAAGGACCCATTTCTGCAGGAGCTGCCCATTTGTAGCTCCATGAACGTGTCAGAACAAGGATTCAGCACCAGGAATTAGCAGGTGATGTTCCTTCAAATCTGAAATTGTGCTTTTGGGCCACCAGGAACTCATGTGCTTTTCTCTGGGAGGATTGAAGGTACGAAGGATATCACCAGAAGGTGACATTTTGTGCCTCTGTGCCAGGTCATTGTCACAGGTGCTCCTATTCCAAACGTGCTCAACAAATCTTTAAAAGATTTCTTCTCTTCTTATGGCCTGGGTAAATTGCCTTTATAATTTTTTTTTTTAGAATTGAATGATCTGGGGATCTGATTGAGGAAGGAAAGGGGAAAATCAAGGAGATTTTTAGATCCATGTGGTGAAAGCCAGGACTGTAACACATAATTGCTGTTTCTGTGTAATTCCATGAGTTTATCCTGTGTGTGACCCCAACATCAAAACACTGGCTACAGACCACTTATTTTTTATTTGGAGACTTAATTTTGATGCTTGTATAGATGCTTGGGTTTTCTTCTGGATTTGGTAGTGATGCAGAGCAGAAAATTCCCAAAATCTTCCAAGGACCCATTTCTGCAGGAACTGCCCATTTGTAGCTCCATGAATGTGTCAGAACAAGGATTCAGCACCAGGGATTAGCAGGTGATGTTCCTTCAAATCTGAAATTGTGCTTTTGGGCCACCAGGAACTCGTGTGCTTTTCTCTAAAGGATATCACCAGAAGGACATAAATCATGGAAAATAGTACATTAAATTTTACAAGAGTCCCATAAAAGCTCGTGGATAATGAAACCTTCATAATGAGGAGCAGCAAATTTTGGCTGTTCACTGGAATGAAAAACAAGACCCAAGGGCCTTTTTTTCAGCTGCTTTGCTTAAATGAGCTCCCAAAGTTGGGTTTTTAGGGATCAGACAGGAGCTGTTAAAGAGCTCCTTGCAGCAGGGTGGTTCCTTGGGAAATGGCAGCGCTGAGCAAATGAATCTCAGGTGGAAGAGAGGTTTTTCTAGGGCATCATCAGAGCTGGGATCAGTAAATTTTGTAACTCTGGACATGGTTCAGCTATTAGGGGTTTAACCCACATCTCAACTCTTGCCTGCTTGAACACAGAGTTGAGCATTTTCTGATGAAAAATTGTTTGGTGATGAAAAGTTTGTGAAAGTGGCTGGAATATTATTAGAGAATGTGGCAAAATCATCATTCCTTCAAGCTGTTGTCTTAGAAGGTTTTTGAAGAGAGGCATTTAAATGTTCTGCTTCACAAGAGGTTTGTTAGGACAAGAGGATCAGCCCAGTCAGAGTGGGTTCAGGAAAGGCAAGGATTTTCTCTGGGAAGCTGAGGAGCCTCAGAGAAAAAGGAAAACAATATTATCTCATTTGCTTCTGCTGTGTTTTGCTGCTTTGGGATGTGGTTGGAGATTGTTTATCCAACAGGTGATTGTTTCATTGGTTTCATGTGGATTGTTTTTATTAATGGCCAATCAGTGTCAGGTTGTGTCAGGACTCTGGAAAGAGTCACAAGTTTTCATTATTATCTTTTTAGCCTTCTGTCTGTGTCCCTTCTGCATTCTTTAGTATAGTTTAGTACAGCATTCTTTATATAATACAGTATAGTAAAATAGTAAATTATCCTTCTGAGACCATGGAGTCGGATTCATCATTCCTGCCTTCATTGGGACATTTTCCAGCAAATCCAATAAGGAAGGGGACAGGAGGAGCTTGTTCCTGGGCCAAAGCTTTGTGGTCAAATGTCCGGTTTTCGGCTGTTTGGGTGGCCTGGAAAGGCCCAGGGTGGCCTTGGGGCAGCCCGCGTTTCAAAGGACGAGAAGAGGCTTCAGTTCTTTTCTCGGTCTCGGTGTTTATTAATTGTTTATCTAAAAGATTTTCTTTCAGCCCGACAGAGCTCTGCTCAGCAGCCAGCCATGAGCACACTCCCTGCCCTCCGGGCAGTCACCTATCTTTATACCCAAAGTTACATGTACAATATTTATCATTTTTCCCCAATACCTTTCACCCTTATTGCCCGGTGCACTTTTAGTAATGACCAATCCCAAAGTGCCACCATCACCACAGAAGATGGAGGAGAAGAAGAAGAAGAAGAAGGACAGGACACGCCCCAATTCCTCCATCTTACTTCTCTAAACCCCCCTGTACAGAAATCCTAAACCCTGTGTCTCACCCTCTAATTAACCAATCCCTTCACCATTCACCCCGGTGAAGTCCTCTTATCCTCATACAGGTGTCGTCTCCTGTGTAGGATCAAAGTCCAGCCACCAGACACTTCTGGAACATTCCAGGACTCCCGAGCCCCCCAAGGGTGGTCTCGGTGACTCGGCACCTCAGTCCTGAGATCCCACAGTCAAACAGCCCCTTAATGACATTAAATGGCAGGAGAGGATGTTTGAAGTGGAAAGACAGGAGAAAAGGACAGCACAGTTACCCAGGGTTGGGATCTTGTCAGATCCCACAGATGAATGAGCCCCCAAAGCTGCCCAGGGCTGCTGTTTAATGGGACAATGTGCAGGGAACACACTGAAAATGTGTATTTTCAGTGTTCCCACTGTTTTATCAAACACCCACATCTGACAGAGCCTCCAGAGCCGTGTGCAGCTCCCAGATATCGAATTGCTCACTTTGCTCTTGTTTGTGAGAGATGTAAATCAATGTCCTGACTATTTGAGGATGCTGGAAATTGGTTTGCTCTTTGGAAAATGGAAGAGTTTGTCTCAGTGTGCTGGCAGAGTTCTCAGCAAGATTGCTGCTTTTACTCCTCCTAAATGCTGTCCTCACATTTGGCTACAGCTCCGTTTCCTCCCCCTTGGGTGTTCATTGTGTGATATTAAGAATAATTTACAAGCTGCTTACAGAGAGGGTGCAGCCTCATGACAGGACCTGTCCTCTGAGGGGCTGGGAAATATCTGCATTCAACTCAGAGAAACAAAAAAATAATAGTCTAAACCTTTCTTTCTGTAGCATTTCCAGTGGTTTTTTCACAGCTCTGGTTCCAAAGAGCTCATTTTCTGTGTCTGTGCCTGAGTTGTGGGTTTTGGAGAGTAACAAATAACAATAACAGAGTGGGCAGAGACCAGGCCTGCAGCCACAGAGTCCTTCAGCTCTGTGGGGTGAAAGGTCTGAGATGGAGCAGAGCTTTGAGCAGGAGCAGTTCTGCATCCAGTTGTTAAATTTCAATTGGTGTTTGAAATGTCTTCATTTTATCTTTGCTCTTTTTCATGTTTGTTTTTTTTTTTTCTTTAATTACTGCATTCTGGGTGTTTCTAGTTGCTTGTCCTCTAACTTGTTCCCATGTAATTGAAAGAGGAGTGTGTGAGAGAGAAAAAAAACAGTTTTTGTTCTTCCTGGTGTTCATTGGCAGAGGATCATGGAATAGTTTGGAGTTGGAAGGGTCTTTATAAAGGTCATCCAGTCCAACCCTCCTGCCATGGGCAAAGACACCATCCCAGGCTGCTCCAGCCCCAGTGTCCAACCTCGGCCATTGCAGGGATCAGGGGCAGCCCCAGCTGCTCTGGGAATCCCTTCCCAAAATCCCAGCCCAGGCTCCCTCTCCAGGGAATTCCCTCCATTCCCAGCTCTCCCAGCCTGGCATTGGATCCATCCCCACCCCGACTCCTCTCCAGGAAGGGATTTTGGGATCTGGGGGCTTCACTGGCAATCTCAGCACTCCAGGGAGGGTCTCCCTTCCCTTTGCCATCCCCAACTTCCATAAAAATCCCTGGGGATGGATTCTGAGTGTCCCAAATGCCAGAATGGTTTGGGTGGGAAGGGCCCTTCAAGCCCATCCCATTCCAAGCCCACCATCCCAGGCTGCTCCAGCCTGGCCTTGGGCACTGCAGGGATCAGGGGCAGCCCCAGCTGCTCTGGCAATGCCAGCCCAGGCAGGAATTGCTCATTGCCAAGATGCCACCCATGGCTGCCCTCTGGCAGTGGGAGCCATTCCCTGGGTGCTGTCCCTGCAGGCCTTGTCCCCAGTCCCTCTGCAGCTCTGCTGGAGCCCCTGCAGGCCCTGCCCTGTGCTGGCAGCTCTGCCTGGAGCCTTCCCTGCTCCAGGGGAACATTCCCAGCTCTCCCTGGAGCCTTCCCTGCTCCAGGGGAACATTCCCAGCTCTCCCAGCCTGGCTCCAGAGCAGGATCCCTCCTCTCCTCACTCTCACCTGCTGCTCTGGGTTCAGATGTGAGACCATGTGAGCCCTGAGCTTGGTTTGAAGCAGAGGTGCAGAGTTTGGGATCACACTGCAGGAAGAAAAGCAGCCTCTTGATTGATTGATTGAGCCCGAGGTTGGTGTAAGCTGGCACCCATTTATTTTATTATTTATAAATTGGCACCATGCTTGGGCCATTGTTTTCTTGATCTTGGTCTCCCTTAGCCCTGGTGCTGCTCCTCTGGTCAGAGCCCAGCTCCAGGCACCATTCCTCCCTCCTGCCATGTTCCTTCCACCCTTCTGCTGGATCTTTTGACATTTCTTCACCTTCCTGGAAAAGTTTCAAAGTCAAAAAAATCTGGTGAGGAGTTGAAACCATGGAAGTCATCTGTCACCCAGCAGCCTTTTCAGAGCTCAGCCCCAGTCAGATAAAACAGATTTTGGGTTTTCATTTTGATCCAAGGATCTGGAGTGGTGGATGGCACAGAGTGGCTGTAGATCTTCCAAGATGCTTTTAATTCAGTTTGCCTTGAAGACACGTACTTCACAGAAGTGTTTAAATATATTTATTAAATGTTTCACCCAGTCTTTAACAGAGGCATGCTTTTGTTGTTGCTGGGTGTTATCTGTAAATTAAGAAATGTTGCTTAATGAACCTACTTTAAACAAGCAGAGTCTCTCTTGCTTCCCCATCCCCTGTCTCTTAGCAACAGGATTTCTCCCTGTGAATCCCTGGTACTTCAGGACCATATCTGCAATATCCTCTCTCATTCTTCTCACTTTACCCTTCCAGAAGCCTTGCTGGAAGATTTGAGGAACTTCATCAACCCCTTGACAGACGTAATAAAGCAGAAAAAGATAAAATCAAACAATCAGTCACTTGGGCAGTGTAAACTTTGCTGAATTCGTCAGCAGTCTCTTAAGTTTGATAGTGTTTGTAATGAAAATTCCTCTCCTGTGAAGAAAACAGCAAGGAAAACCAGCTGGGGAGGAAACTGAGGGGGTTTTAGCTCCTTGAAACACATTCAGGGATTTGTAGGGATGTTGTACCCTCTCATTTCTGAATATCTTTGATTGCACCAGACTTCCTCTATTTCCTAACAAGGAATTCACACCATGAATTGTTCCTATGTCACTTGATATTTTCTGAAAAATCCCTTTGCCAGGATTTCTTCTCCTGGGAAGCTGGGAAGCTTCAGCTTCTCCATGTTTTGATCCTCTGGAATGTGATTTGGAGAATTCTTTACCAAGCATGTGAATTGTTTTTAATTAATGACCAATCACAGCCCAGTTGTGTCAGACTCTCTGGTCAGTCACGGGTTTTTATTATTCATTCTTTT
This sequence comes from Zonotrichia albicollis, assembly GCF_047830755.1. Taxonomy (NCBI): domain Eukaryota; kingdom Metazoa; phylum Chordata; class Aves; order Passeriformes; family Passerellidae; genus Zonotrichia; species Zonotrichia albicollis. The sequence continues at coordinate 2,676,915 of NC_133822.1, read as the reverse complement.
CTAGCCTTTTGATGTCTCCTTTCTCTTTCTTTATATAGTATAGTTTTAGCATATCATTTCCATATAATACAATTCCATATAATATAATATAATATAATATAATATAATATAATATAATATAATATAATATAATATAATATAATATAATATAATATATATCAAATATAATATAATATAATATATATCAGTCTTCTGGGAACTTGGAGTCAATTTTCATCTCTCACCTCATCCTGAGGACCATCCCAACAACACCTCAACAATTGGTGACAACATTCCTAAATCAATCCAATGTGCAGGCTGCTGGGTTTATGTCCAGGGAAGCCCCCAAGCCAACAGCAACATCCACTGCTTCCCCTTAAAATCCAAGTGTTTCTGGTTTCTTTGTTCATTTTTGGTTCCTCCACGTGCTGGCAGTTCTGTGGAGCCAGAGGAGCTCCCGTGCTGCTTCTTCAGGGTTCTTGCTAAAATGAAAATTAAAATCTCTTGCAGTGCGAGACTCGAGCCTGCTGGAAATCAAAGAGGACACAGAGCTGGATCCAGAGGAGAACAGTGCTGTCTTCATGGGAATCCTCATCAAGGGGCTGGCCAAGCTGAAGAAGATCCCAGAAACAGTGAAAGCCATCCAGGAGCGCTTGGAGCAGGAGCTCAAGCAGATTGTGAAGCGCTCCACCACCCAGGTGGCTGACAATGGCTACCAGAGAGGGGAGAACATTTCCCAGGAAAATCAGCCTAGGTAAGGAGATTTCAACTCCCAGCCCTCCCTTGCTGCAAAAAAAAAAAAAAAAAATTTAAAAAAGTCTTAATTGATAATATGGCTTGAAATGAGAAAATTCAGCTCAGTGATTTCGAGTGTGGCAGAGTCCAATTAAGCTGAAGCAGGTGCAAAGCTTTGAAATCATGTATGGAACTAATTCCATCACCAATGTATGGCCAAGTCTCTAATTGTTTTACATTAATAGCAAGGTGTGGGAGCCAGCTGGGCACTGTGATAGTGCTGCTCCTCAGAATTCACTGCAAGTGGCCTTTGGAACACAAGGATTCCAGCAGGAATCTCCTCCAGCTGAAATATTCATCTCCACATTGTCGTGATCATTGTCCAGAGGGAATTAATGGCAGAAAAGTAAAGTGTGTATCTTCATTGTGTGCAATATTTGTAGTGGAAAATCACTCCCAAGGAAAACATCAGCAGATAAAAACTCCTTTTTAAATTCCTCCCATTAGCACTGCTGTGGAAACAATTCTGTTTTGAAGACTTTGTAGAGTTACAGTGCTGATACAGTGAAAATAAGATTTTTTTAGATGGGTCAGAAGGCCAAATTTGAGTTTCTGATGCCAGAAGTGGAACATATTCTTGATCCTTGTTTTATGAACCAGTCTGGAGAGGTTGTGTGGCTCCTGGTTGTCTGTTGGAATTGATAAATTGGATCAGGCCATATATCAATGCCATTAACCTGCCCAGAGGGTTGAGTGAGGCACACAAAGGTTTAATGGCTTTTGGCAGCTGTTGCAGAGTGTGAGCCTTGAAGATGCTCATGGAAAGTGTCCTGAATTCTTGTGGAGTACAGACATAATTAGAACTGGTTCTAAACCTAAATCACACCTGAAGTTTACAGCAAGCAGGTGAATTAATTTATATTGAAAAGAACAAATTGCAGGATGGAAGGGTGTCTCCACCCCTTAAATTAGCTGCACTTTTTAAATCAAATCTCAGAGACTTTGCTGCTGTCAGGGGGAAAATAAATCAGAACAACAAGGCCCTGCTGCTTCAACAGAGCTCTGTAAAGCCCCAAATTTGAGCTCAGTGCAGTGCCCAGAAGTGCTGAACTGTTCTTTAGGCTGTCAGATGATCCCTGAAGTCCCTTCCAACCCAAACCATTCTGTGGCCAAGGATGAGGCTGAGGACCTGCTTGGGGAAATTGTGGTGTAATTCCTTTTGAGACTCCATGATTTAGAGCCCCTGTGGTTGTACAAGACAGAAATGATTTGTAGAACCTGGCTAGAAAAGCTGCAGATCTGATAACGGCCACTGCTGATCTCATTCTTGTTACTTTGAAAATTTAACTTTCTTTCCCTTCCTTCCTTAATAAGCTTTTCCAGGTAGCTTTGTGCTGCCATCTTTTACATTTGTGTATAAAAATATTGTTAATTGCTCCCAGATTTTTAAACTCCAGATTTTTCTGGTTTGTGATGACTCTCTGGGTGCTCTCTCAGATCCTCAGAGCTCCAGGAAGGGCAGGAGCAGGTTCCAAGTAGCTCCTTGTCCCTGGGGGAAGAAAACTTGGAAAATTCTAGCTGAGCTCAGCTTTAAGTGAACAATTTTAAAGTCTAGAGAAATTCTCTAACATTTTTACATCTCTGTGCTTGAAAGAAGTTTATGGAGAAAAGCTTAACTATAGGAATTGCCACTGCCTTATCCTTAATTAACGGCTCATTAGTCACAGCATCACATCTAGAAATCCTTATCTGGGGTTGTGGAGGACAAAGTGGCCCAGAAGAGGCTGTGCTGAGTTTCCTTGGGTGCTGCTGCACAAACCTGGGGGGCTCTCCTGAGTTTTGGAAGAGTTTGCACTTTAGAATAACAATGTGGATGGATCCCCACTTGAGGGACGGATTTATGGGACATTTTGGTAAGGAAACGTTACAAATCCAGTCCATGGAGAAATGGGAGACTGACACTTTTTTTGGATACTTTTTTTGACATTTTTGCTCCTAAATCCTCATGCTTGGATTCCATGTGCTTTTCCCTACACATCCATATTATATTGGGACTTTTGCCCTCGTCTCGGAGTTATGACGTGGCTGTGACAAATTTTCCTGTCACTGCCTGTCCCTGTTCTGCTCAGGCCACTCCCTGCTCCAACCCCATCCAGGCCAGGCTATCTGATGCAATTTTCAATATTTATTAATAAATATATTTGCAATAGTTATTGATGCAATTTGATGGGTTTTGTCTCATTGTCTGGGTCTCTTTTGGGTCACCTTTCCAAAATGACCTGACAGATTTAAAGGACTTTTAGGGAAACATTACAAACCCAGTCCATGAAGATATGGGAGATTGACACTTTTGCTCCTAAATCCCCATGCTTGGATTCCATGTGCTTTTCCCTACACCTCCATATTATATTTTGAGTTTTGCCCTCATCTCCAGGCTTTGAAATAAACACAGGAATTATGTCCAGGCCACCCCTCTGACCAGGCACAGCCTGAAACACCTGAATTTTCACTAATTCTCAGGTGGCAGCAGTCCCTGGCTGTCACTTCACTCCCATTATTGTCTGGACCATGCAAGTCCCTCCTGGCTGTGTGTCACTGTCCCCAAGACATTTCCTCTCTCTCTGGGTGAAGGGGTTATGGGGTGGCTGTGACAAATTTTCCTGTCACTGCCTGTCCCTGTTCAGCTCAGGGCACTCCCTGCTCCAGCCCCATCCAGGCCAGGCAAACTGTTGCAATTTTCAATATTTATTTCTATATATGTATATTAGCAATATATATTAATATATTAATTTGAAGGGGTTTGTCTCATTGTCTGGGTCTCTTTTGAGTCACCTTCTTTCCAGAATGACCTGACAGATTTTATAGGACTTTTGGGGAAAAGGAAATAAGAGGTGCTGGCTTAGGTGAAAGCAGGGAGATGTGGGAATACAGTGATGAGAATGGAAAATGCACTGGGGTGGCAGCTGCTGACCCTGGATTGTGGATCTGGGGGATTTCATATCCATCAGTCCGGCAGGTGGGAGCAGGGACACACTGGAATTCCCATTCCAGTATCAGGCTGGGAGAGCTGGGAATGTTCCCCTGGAGCAGGGAAGGCTCCAGGGAGAGCTGCCAGCACAGGGCAGGGCCTGCAGGGGCTCCAGCAGAGCTGCAGAGGGACTGGGGACAAGGCCTGCAGGGACAGCACCCAGGGAATGGCTCCCACTGCCAGAGGGCAGCCATGGGTGGCATCTTGGCAATGAGCAATTCCTGCCTGGGCTGGCATTGCCAGAGCAGCTGGGGCTGCCCCTGATCCCTGCAGTGCCCAAGGCCAGGCTGGAGCAGCCTGGGATGGTGGGCTTGGAATGGGATGGGCTTGAAGGGCCCTTCCCACCCAAACCATTCTGGGATTTGGGACACTCAGAATCCATCCCCAGGGGTTTTTATGGAAGTTGGGGATGGCAAAGGGAAGGGAGACCCTTCCTGGAGTGCTGAGATTGCCAGTGAAGCCCCCAGAGCCCAAAATCCCTTCCTGGAGAGGAGTCGGGGTGGGGATGGATCCAATGCCAGGCTGGGAGAGCTGGGAATGGAGGGAATTCCCTGGAGAGGGAGCCTGGGCTGGGATTTTGGGAAGGGATTCCCAGAGCAGCTGGGGCTGCCCCTGATCCCTGCAATGGCCAAGGCCAGGCTGGACACTGGGGCTGGAGCAGCCTGGGATGATCCTGAGGGTGTTCCCAATGCCATTCCCTGTTCCTGGGAGCACTGGGGGTGCTGCAGGAGGAGAGGCAGCAGCTCCTGCTCTGCCCTGGGCTCGCAGCTCCTGCTGGGCAGACAGAGCATGTGGTGGCTCCAAAGCTGCTGCAGGAAATGAGATGGAGCCTGTCTGTCAGAGCTACAAGTGCCTAACATATGGATTTGGGAAGTGTTATCTCCACGTTTTGGTGGGGTTATGTGGGGACTCGAGTTGCTCATTAAACGGCAGGGAGCTCCAGCAGGATTTTGCTGCTCTCCACCAGTAAAAAATGTGATGGTGCTGTGTTGTATTTGCAGGGTGCTCCGTGGCAGGGAGGAATGATGAATTTGACTCCATGTTTTTAGAAGGTTAATTTATTATTTTATGATATTATATTATATTAAAGAATGCTAAACTTTACTATACTAAAGAACACAGAAAGGTTACAGACAGAAGGCTAAAAAGATAATAATGAAAACTCGTGAGTCCTTCCAGAGTCCCAACACAGCTTGGCCCCAATTGGCCAATGAGTCAAAATAATTCACGTTAAACCAATGAAACAATCACCTGCTGGATAAACAATCTTCAACCACATTCTAAAGGAGTAAAACACAGGAGAAGCAAATGAGATAATATTGTTTTCATTTTTCTCTGAAGCTTCTCAGCTTCGCAGAAGAATCCTGGGTGAAGGGATTTTTCCAGAAAATGCGAATACCACAGTGCTGCCTCATCACAAACTGTTCAGGACTTTGCAAAGTTGCTTTAATTATGATAATTGGGCAGTAGGGAACTATAGGAGCAGGTACAGTGCAGTGCATTTAGATGATGTTATAGCTCTGACAAATAGGAGTAAAACAGTATCAGCTATATAGGAGTACAATAGGAGTAAAATCATGGCAAGTGATGAGGGTTCATATTTTAGCTTTCTGTGATTTGAAACCTGCCATCTTACTTTAATTAACTCAAAAAGAATTTGTTTTATCCTGGTTCTGTGGGTAAGTTAGTTTTTATTGTCATACTTTTTTCTGGGGGATGAGCAGGTTGTTTCCCTTCCTGCCTGGGCTCTCACAATGGATCTAATATTGTGTTAGTCCAGTTTAATTGCTTTAGAGTTATTACAGGGTTTTGTCTTCTCTGTAGCCCTAAACAGGACATTTTTAAAGTGAGCAATGCTGGGAAAGGAATGAGGAGAAAAATCCTCAGGAATGTTCAGATACCAAACCTGAGCTGAAGTGAGTCCCTGTCACATTCATATTTTCTGGAAAAATCCCTTCACCCAGGATTCTTTTCTTGGGAAGCTGAGAATCCTCAGAGAAAAAGGAAAACAATATTATCTCATTTGCTTCTCCTGTGTTTTGCTGCTTTGGAATGTGGCTGGATGCGCGGGGGCGTGAACGGCCCCGGAATCCGGCTATCTGGTGAGGGGCGAAGGCCAGGGCCCCTGCGCATCAGAAAACAGCCCCCCTCGGCGTCTTGGCCTCGGGCTGAGCTGGGTGATAGCTCGGAGCAGCGCGGTGAGAGACGAATTAGGAGGCGACCACTTGCTGGGGGTAAACTGTCGGTTTATTACAGAAGAACCAACAAGGAGGGGAAACACCCAGCAAATGGCCCCGAACAAGGGGCAGGAGAGGGTTTTAAGGGAAAAGGGGGGAAGAAGGCAGGGAAACCCGGCTATCCAATAGAAATACATATTTGGAGGTACGAAACATAACTGATACACTAAAGTAACCAACTGTTATAAATCATAGGAGGGGCTCCGGGGCTACAGCCAACCTTACCTCCTAAAGAAAGGAAAATTCTCGAAACCTGGGAGGAGAGAAAGAGTGATTGACTGACCCCAAGGAGGAAACAACTTTCACTTTATAAGAGAAACCAAGGGAGGAGCAGTTTCATTTCCATAGCAACATAACTGGCAGGGTAGCAGCAGGAAGTAATACAGAAAATGGGGGGAGCAAACTAACGAACTTAAGAACACACCACAGCATCTGGAGATTGTTTATCCAACAGGTGATTGTTTCATTGGTTTCTTGTTAATTGTTTTAATTAATGATCAACCACAGTCAGGCTGTGTCAGGACTCTGGAAAGAGTCATGAGTTTTCATTATTATCTTTTTAGCCTTCTGTAAGTATCCTTTCTGTATTCTTTAGTATAATTTAATTTAGTATTCTTTAATATAGTATAGTCTCATAAAATAATAAATTAACCTTCTGAGAACATGGAGTCAGATTCATCATTCCTTCCTGCCACGGGGGCATCCCAAAACTACAATGTCACAGAGAGGTGACCTCAGCATGTGACAAAACAGGACATGAACCCACAGTGCCCTGTCCCCCTGCCCTGCTGCGAGCCTGTGGAAGGTTCCAGAAGCTGAGCAGAGCTGTTTCTGTGCTTGCCAGGTTGCTGCTGGAGCTGCTGGAGCTGCTCTTTGACAAGTTCAACGCGGTGGCCGCCGCGCACGCTGTGGTGCTGGGCCACCTGCAGCAGACTGTGGCCTCCCCCTGCAGCCAGCACGACGGGGACATCAAGCTCTACGACATGGTGGACGTGTGGGTGAAGATCCAGGATGTCCTGCAGGTAAGGCTCAGGTTTCTGTGGTTGAGATGACCCCCAAGGTATTAAAAGTCTCTTTTTTCTCAACTCCATGACCAAAGAAGAAGTTGAGATTTGTGGATTTTGCTTTTCAAGGTTGTTTATTTTCTCTTATCTGTGACATTCTCTCTCTGACCTGCTGAGGTCTGTCCAGCAGGTTGGGTTGAGGCACAGTCTATCTTTGGGGTGGTGTGTCTTGGTTTGGAAAGCCAGGTGTCTGCTAAGGAAGGCAGGAGCCTCTCCTGAAATGGAGAATGCAAACCCTCCCCACCCCTCTGAATTGGTATGAATTTTAAATTAAGGGGCTCTCAGGCAAAAAATATGGGAGCAGGAAATAACTGTGCTTTAATAGGGAAGAAAATAAAAGGATAAAATAAACACTGCAGTAAACTAGAACACTGGCAGAGTCACAACCCAGCCTGACACCCTGTGGGTCAGGATGTTGGCAGCAGTCCCATTGGAATTGTGGCTCAGCCCTCCTGCAGTGTCAGGGGTGGTTCTACTGGAGCAAGGGGGATCTGTAGAGAAGGATGTATTCTTCCTCTGAAGATCCAGTGGAAAAGGCAGCTGCTGTTCCTCTGGGAAATCCCGTGGAGAAGCCGTGCTGGTGTTCCAGAATCTCCAGATTATATCCAGGTAGGAATGCTTGGCTCCTCCCTCTGGGCTCACATCTCCCAATGGGATGCTGCAGTTCTTATCAGCCATGCAGGGACATTCAATAGCTGTTATCAGCAGATGTCCCCTCGTGAGGGAGGAGTGATTATGGAAGAGATAAGGAAAACTGCCCCATTGACAAAAGACAGCTGCCACACAGATGGTAATAGAATACATCTTGCCTTCCAACCTGGAACATGGTGTTGGCTTTTTATACTAAGAACTACCCGTCCTTTATTTACAATAATTTTCCAATACCTATCACCTATGTCAGACAGTCTGTCTCTGCTCTAAACCAATCCAGAAGTGTCACCATCACAGCAGAAGCTGGAGGACAAGAAGGAGAAGAAGGCCAGGACATGCCCAGCTTCCTCCATCTTGCCTCTTGAACCTCCATTCTAAACCCCTAAAATTCTACTTTTTCACCCTGTGACAAATTCACTATCATTCTACTCAAACTCTTGTGGCTTGTAACTCCTCACACAAAGTTGGTAATTGTTTTCATGGGCTAAAATCAAAGGCACAGGTGTTTGTGACTCCAACGTCACAAGGTCTGTGAGCCCCCTGCCAGGGTCTGGAATCACCCAGGGCAGCCAGAGCAATGTCCTGGGTTCTGACAGGGAAGAATCCCTCAGGTGGGCACATTTCTAGCGTGCAGCTATAAGAAATACAAAATAATACCAAAAAAACCCAACATAAAATAAAAAAAAAATACAAAACCCCTTCAGAACCATGCCAGAGAATACCTGTCGTGCTCAACACTCAGCAGTGCTGGGATTTAGCTTTGCTATTTTTTGGTAAGTGGCCACATTTACAACAGATTGTAAAACTCCAAAGAGCTTAAATATCAGCAAAAAAAAAAAAAAATCTCATGGATTCATCCTTATGGTGTTTGGAAAGGTTGATTCCTTTTGCCTACCAAGTGATTTATCAGCAGCTTTCAAAGTGACATTTTTGTTCTGTGTTACCATGTCATGGCTGTCTTATAAAGTGTCACAGCTCTAATGGCTTGTCTTCTGCTGTCATTCTGGCTGGCTTTAGGCAGCTCAGACACTTGCTGCCGGCGTGTTTGCAGCAAATTCTTATTTGATTCTTCCTCTTAGCTGCAAGAGACTAAAGCTGTGCCTTGCTTAGGCTTTATTCAGGTGCTGTGCCTCTCACCCAGGGATCTGAGGCTCTCTCAAGCAGCAGAGCTCTCATCTGTCACATCTCTGTTGTCTCGTTCCTGCTGGGTTGTATGTTTTGTGTTACACTAAACACACATTTGGTATATTTTTATTTATCTCTTTATTTGGAGATTGCCTTTATACATAGTGCACAGATGTGGAACTTCACTTGCTATTGAAGTGAAGGGAGACGACCCATCTTAATTGATCAGCATCGAACTCTGATTTATTGATTCAATCAGTCACTTTTTATAACAGTGTTAATTCAGCTCATACATATTGCAAAATCTGAGCTCATCATAGGTTACAGATTAAACATTAATCTCTCCTTTTGTTTTCAATACCTGTGGTTTGTTATTGAAACCAAGATTTGTGTTCTCACCCTGATATGAAAGGTTCTCAAGGCCTTCATGTTTGTCACTTTTGCTTTCCCATACCTTATCCAAGGACAAGATATTTACTTGTTATTAAAAACAACCTGAGAACTTCTGCTGTTTACATAAATGTGCCTGAGAACTTTTGTTGTTTACAGAAACAGGCTTTGAGAATTTGCTCCTCACAGCTGCCTTTTACTTTTCCATCAGCTGTATATTTTCATGGCCTTTTTTCCTTCAAGCCATGTCTGAGCAAAATACTCCAACAACTTGCCATGTGATAGAGGAGGTTGTGGCATTCACATTTTCTGGAAAAATCCCTTCACTTAGGATTTTTCTCCTGGGAAGCTGAGAAGCCTCAGAGAAAAAGGAAAACAATATTATCTGATTTACTTTTCTTGTGTTTTGCTTTTTTGGAATGTGTTCAGAAACTGTTCACTGACAGGTGATTGTTTCATTAGAGTTTTGGTGTGAATGTTTTGATTCAATGGCTAATGAGTATTAAGTTGTGTCAGGGCTCTGGAAAGAGAGTAATGAGTTTTCATTATTATTTTTTAAACCTTTTATAAGTATCTTTTCTATATTCTTTAGTATAGTTTAGTATAGCATTTTTAATACAATATAGTATCATAAAATAATAAATTAGCCTTCTGAGAGCATGGAGTCAGATTCATCATTCCTTCCTTCCACAAGAATCCCAACAAATACAACAGGAGGTCAAAGGAGTGAGCCTGGCATTATTTAGAGGAGGTGGAAGGATTTATGTTGGTCATTCCAGCTCTGGGCTGGTGATGGAAAATGCTCTCTGCCTCCTGCCCTGAGTCACTTTTTCAGTTTTGGGCTGGTTTGTTGCTGTTGCTCTGCAGGATTGTTTGACTGTGCAGTGATTTTTTTTTTCCTTACCCAAATATCCCAATGACTTTAAATAGTTGGATATGATAAGTGTAAGGTGTGGGCCTTCAATCCCCTTCACTGACTCCTTACCCACAGATTTGTCTTTCTAGAGGAATTATTATCAGAGGAATCTCCATCCCTTTTCCCTATACCACAAACTTGCAGCTCCTTTCACAGAATTTACAGAATTCACAGGATTTGACAGAATTCACAGAATTCAAGGCCCTGGAGCCCAGCCCAGCCCCTGGCACCCAGTGCCACCTCCAGGCTGGTCAAACACACCCAGGGATGGCGACTGCACCCCCTCCCCAGCAGCCATTGCAGAACTTTCTCCCCCTTGCTGGAAAAGCTTTTTGCTGCTCTCCAAGCTGAATTTCCCTTGGTGCAGTTTGAGACACTCTTCTTGCAAAGATTTGCTTGGAAATGTCCAGCCAGAGGTTCAGGAGGGGTTTTCTGAACAACAGAAATGTCACAGAACTGAAGTGGGAATAAATAAGGGAAGAATAAAAGGGAAGAATTAAATTTAAGGATATGTGGGATGGGTTTGGGATGGGGAATCTGCAGCCATCTTCCTGTGACCCATGAGGCCCAGAAAAACTTTGAGTTCTGCAGATTTTGCTCCAGAAAGAGAAAACCTTGGAGCAAGACCATTCCCAAGACTGATCCTTCAGTGCAGCAGAACATCAAGGCTGGGTATTCCTGTTTTCTGTGGGAGTTTGGGATGGGTTCAGCCCTGGTGTGTGGTGAAATTTGGAGTGATTTCCACTGGCTGTTCCTGAGCAGCATTGCTGGAACTCAGACCTGTGGAGGTGTGAGCACTCAAAGTGCTTTCTGTGCTGGGCAGACAATGCCTGACCAAGATCTCTGGGAAAAGTGTGCCAAGAAAAACAAAACCAACCCCCTTAGAAAGGTTTCTTTGTTCTTGGCTGCCAGGGGGAGTGAGAAAAGCTTCCAGAAGAGCTTTTATAATGCATAAAAGCAGCACTTTAACATCCATAATCTCTTGCTGGTTTAAGGTAAGAGATGAGCATTGACTGGCATGAAAGGGAGGAAATGCTGCATTTCTTTGTTCAAAATCCTGTTGGTGTTTGTACCTCAGTTCCACTGGAGTGGCTTAAAATATTTTTACCTCAGAGTGTAAGAAAACCTTTGATCCCAAAGCCTAAATTATCTCTAACCTGCTTTTCTGTGTAAGGATAATTTTTGGTGAGGAAATCCTATATATGCAGCAGAGGGAGCAGAAAACTCAGTTTTAAAAGTGTTTAAAGCTGATGGGGGAGGCTGAAAATTGTGGAAGTGGCGCAGGGAAGTGATGCAATTCCTTCAAATCCCAATGATGCAATTCCTTCAAATCCCAATGATGCAATTCCTTCAAATGCAAATGATGCAATTCCTTCAAATCCTTTAAATTCCTTCAGATGAATGCAATTCCTTCAAATCCCAATGAATGCAATTCCTTCAAATGCAAGTGATGCAATTTCTACAAATGCAAATGATGCAATTCCTACAAATCCCAATGATGCAATTCCTTCAAATCCTTTAAATTCCTTCAGATGAATGCAATTCCTTCAAATCCCAATGAATGGAATTCCTTCAAATCCCAGTGAATGGAATTCTGTCAAATGCAAATGATGCAATTCCTTCAAATCCCAATGAATGGAATTCCTTCAAATGCAAATGATGCAATTCCTTCAAATGCAAATGATGTAATTCCTTCAAATCCTAATGATGCAATTCCTTCAAATCCCAGTGAATACAATTCCTTCAAATCCCAGTGAATGGAATTTAGTCAGCACAGCAGAACAATCTCACACAAGTGGCATTCACAGGGATAATGTTCTGTACCTGTGCATTGTGCATCTCTGCATGTGAAATCCAGGAAAATTCAGGTTACATCTCTCCATGTCTTCACAAAATAACAGGAGCTCGTGGTGGGCTGCAAATTGGGGTTTGTGGGGGAGAGGAGTTGTTGATGCAATTCCTTCAAATCCCAATGAATGGAATTCCTTCAAATCCCAATGAATGGAATTCCCTCAAATGCAAGTGATGCAATTCCTTCAAATCCTAATGATGCAATTCCTTCAAATCCCAATGAATGGAATTCCTTCAAATCCCAGTGAATGGAATTCCCTCAAATGCAAATGATGCAATTCCTTCAAATCCCAATGAATGGAATTCCTACAAATGCAAATGATGCAATTCCTCCCAATCCCAATAGATGGAATTCCTTCAAATGCAAATGATGTAATTCCTTCAAATCCTAATGATGCAATTCCTTCAAATCCCAGTGAATACAATTCCTTCAAATCCCAGTGAATGGAATTTAGTCAGCACAGCAGAACAATCTCACACAAGTGGCATTCACAGGGATAATGTTCTGGACCTGTGCATTGTGCATCTCTGCATGTGAAATCCAGGAAAATTCAGGTTACATCTCTCCATGTCTTCACAAAATAGCAGGAGTCCGTGGTGGGCAGCAAATTGGGGTTTGTGGGGGAAGAGTTGTTTTCTGCAGCTCCTTTTTGGAGCTGAATTTCTGCATTTCTCCCTAATAACTGCACCAGGCACTCTGGGGTGGTGTGAGAGTTTTCTCAGCATTAAGCACTGCTGAGGTACAAAACATGCAGATATAATATTTTTGACCTTCTTTGAGGATGGAGGAGTAACACAGAACACAGAGTGACCTTTTCCAGTTGGTAGGGGAGTGCTAGAAAACAAACAAACAAACAAAAGCAGTTTTGTCAAAATATTAGAGCAGCCTTGTTCAGGAAAACACCATTTGAAGTTATTTCCTTGTCTCACACCCACATAGCCCTTGGTCGTGTTGTTCCATCAGTGAGAGAAGAGGGAAATTTGTTTAAATTTTAACTTAAATTTGGCATTTTGTGTGGAGCTAATTAAACTCTGTCATTGACATATTTTATGAAAATTCCTTTTGCCAGAATTTTTTCTCCTGAGAGGCTGAGAAGCTTCAGCTTCTCCATGTTTTGCTGCAGGGGGACTGGGGACAAGGCCTGCAGGGACAGCACCCAGGGAATGGCTCCCACTGCCAGAGGGCAGCCATGGGTGGCATCTTGGCAATGAGCAATTCCTGCCTGGGCTGGCATTGCCAGAGCAGCTGGGGCTGCCCCTGATCCCTGCAGTGCCCAAGGCCAGGCTGGAGCAGCCTGGGATGGTGGGCTTGGAATGGGATGGGCTTGAAGGGCCCTTCCCACCCAAACCATTCTGGCATTTGGGACACTCAGAATCCATCCCCAGGGGTTTTTATGGGAAATGGGGAGAGAAAAGAGACGAGAAGGGAAGGGAGACCCTTCATGGTTTGCTGAGATTCCAAGTGAAGCTCCTGGGTCTGTGAATGTCTTGGAGAGGAGATGGATCCAATGTCAGCCCGGGAGAGCTGGGAATGTTCCCCTGGAGCAGGGAAGGCTCCAGGGAGAGCTGCCAGCACAGGGCAGGGCCTGCAGAGGCTCCAGGAGAGCTGCAGAGGGACTGGGCACAAGGCCTGCAGGGACAGCACCCAGGGAATGCTGCACGACCCTGCTGCAGAAGCCACCAGTGACTTGTCCTGTTGGTGACATGACCAGGTAACAGCTCAGGCTGGAGCTGTTTGCCTCCAAGGAAGAGATCTTCACTCCTTTCTTAGTGCTGAATTTGTAGTTGATGATTGTCAATTTTTGGGGGTCTATATTTTTCTCCCTCCCACAGAAGAGAGGGAAATTCACACCTATTTTCTCTGGGACACAAATCTTTAGCAGGCTCTCTGGTGAGCTGTCTGCTGAGAAGACACTGACAATTAATATGTTCCTTTTTTGGGGTTTTTTCTGTCTAATGCTTTCCTGTGTTTTCCAAAATGGGTGTCATTTAGCAGCCCAAACATTGCTGAAACCATAAGGAAACCGGGGAGGGAGGAACTGAAGCCTCCTCTCTGCCCACACACTCCTGTTGTGCTGCTGCAGAGCCGGGGACAGCAGACACTGAGCCTGGAGAAACCTCTCCTAAGGATGCTCCACCATCCCCACATCCTTCCTTATCCAAAGGAATGGCATTTGAGAGAGGGAGCAGGGAAATTAAAGCATTTTGTGCCTCACACCTGGGCATGGAGCTGGGCAGTGGAGTGATCTCGCAGAAAAGCTGCATTTAAATTGCATTTGCTGGGTCAACTTGGCCAGGAGTGCTGGGAGAGCATTTGGACATGAATTTCATGGCTCTGCTGTGGGAATCTGAGTAGTTGTCTGGTTTTTAAGGGGATTAATGGCAAAAAATCCTGGTTCCCTTGGGCACCCAGGTGAGTTCAGTTCTGAGCTGGAACAGAGGCTGGGCAGAGTTCCAGAATAAAGCAGGGATTTATTCACAGGATCTCCTCCATGGATGCACCTTGGGCAGCACCAGAGCCCAGCCAGGGCTGCACCCAAGATGACCCAAAACGGCCCCAAAATGCACGAGCGCTCCCGGGGTCTCTCCCTGGGATCAGTTCTGCTCCATTTGCACCTTGCAGTTCATTGTCCCATCCCAGCTTCAGCCCAGGCAGTCCCACCCTGCTTGTTTTTCTCTCTGCAGCCCACGGGGTTTGTGCTCCTGGGCTGGGATTTGGGGCATTTGTTGTGGTATTTTCTCAGTCCCCAGGATCAAGGAAGAAATGATGAATCTGACTCCGTGTTCTCAGAAGGCTAATTTGTTATTTTATGATATTATATTAAAGAATACTATACTAAAACTATACTAAAGGATACAGACAGAAGGCTGAAAGATAATAATGGAAACTCGTGACTCTTTCCAGAGTCTCAACACCGCTTGGCACTGATTGGTCATTAAGTCAAAACAATTCACATGAAACCAATGGAACAATCACCTGTGGGTAAACAATCTCCAGCCACATTCCAAAGCAGCCAAACACAGGAGAAGCAAATGAGATAATATTGTTTTCCTTTTTCTCTGAGGGTTCTCAGCTTCCCAGGAGAAGAAATCCTGGCAAAGGGACCTTTCCAAAAAATATGACGGTGACAATTTGGTCCCCAGCTGGAGCAGGAATTGTTTTGTCTCCCTGCTCTGTGCACAGAGCTCTCCATCCCATAATGTGAGGCTCAGACCCACACACTAAAGCAGCACAGAATGGGAAAAATATAAAAGCTAAACCTGAGGCATCATTTCCACTTCACACAAGATCTGATTTGAACAAATAGCCAAGAAAACAGAATTTTTACAGAATCATGGAATGGGTTATTTTGGCACACATTTCTAAGTTTTGAGCCTTCTCTGCTCCAGGCTGTCCGATGTGCTCCAGATGTGGCCTCTGCACTCCCCCAAATTCCTGCTGCCTTCTCCCTCAGCTTCTGAACCATCCCAGCCTTGGGTTGGTGCCTTGAGAAGGCTGAGCTAGGGCAGAGGCTGGGCAGAGCTAAGGAATAAAGCAGGAATTTATTCACAGGATCTCCTCCAGTGTTTTGTCTCCCTGCTCTGTGCACACAGCTCACCATCCCATAATATGAAGCCCAGACCCACACACTAAAGCAGCACAGAATGGGAAAAATATAAAAGCTAAATCTGAGGCATCAGGGCAGCCTCAGTTCCTCGGTGGGAAAGGTGTGGAGAGGTTTCAGCTCCATCCCACCTGTGCCATCCCTCTGTTCCTTTCCCCAGCCCAGATGTTCTCCTTGCTCTGGTAGGATTCTCCTGTAAAATCAGGAATCTGATTTGAAGGAGCTGATTTGGCCAAGGTTTGCCTTTTCTGCTCTCTCAGGTCCCTGAACTGTGCAGGGCTGGCACAGGAGCAGGGAGGGAGGGAAGGCACCATGGAAAAGGGAAAGGAAAAGGATTTTTCCTGGCAGGGGAAGGGTTTTTCTGCCAGCTGATGCTGCTCCCTGGAGCTGCTCATGGAAAACCCAAGCGGTTTTTGCTGGGTGGCTCAGCACAGGTATAAACCTTTGCATTTAAAAGCATGTTTGTGCCACAGTTGGTGCTCAGAAAGTCAAATCAGCTCTTTGCATGAGAGCTGTTAATGCGCCATAAATCCTGGCCGCAGTGCCAGAGCAATCTCTGAAATTGCTGCGAGTTCACCAGGTGATGGTTTGAACCCACAGCAGTTAGTTTGCACAAAGTGGCTCCACAGATATTTAATGGCTTTGTGGTCACCCTCCAAATAATGGGCCTGACAATCTTTGTGGTTCTTTTTAAATGGTCTGAAGTGGAGCTGCTGCCCTTGGACTGGTTTGGCTCGTTAATGCTCATCTCCTTGAGAGAGCGTTGGTCATAAAAGGGATTTGTGTGCAGCTTTAAAAAACAAACACAGCTTCACTCAGGCTCCAGCAGGAGACAGCGGGGAGGGAGAATTCCACCCCTCAGAATGCTGATATTTAAAAATGGAATTTAAATAATTAGAGTAGGTCACTTGATGCTTTTCCCTCCTCCCCTGTTATTTGACATGAGCTCAGCACATGCAGGAATAAATCCAGCAGGGTGTTACAGTGTTTTCTGCAAATATGTGCTGCTAAGAACATGAGAATTTCTGGGGAAATTCATGGCCTAGGAAAAGTTTCATCTTTCTGGATCTAGAAAAGGACGAGTTGATTTTGCAGGAAGGTATTTTTTTAAATTTTGGCCTTCCAAGAAGGTTTGTAATGTCATGCCTCCCCTCTCTATTAAAATGTTTTGTAGCTTTGCTCCAATTTACCTAAAAAATTCAAGTCTTTTTGCAATTTCAAACAGCAAAAAAATTGGTAATTTTGTTAAGCTCTTAAGAAGATGCACTTGGAATTTGGGATGGTGGAAATGACCTGGATAAAGGTGAAAAAATGTGTTAGGAAGTGCAGAGAAATATCATGGAATCAATTGCAATAGCAATGGCATCCTGGCCTTTTAAAAACAGAGAATATGAAGTAGAAATGCCCCAGATTGATGTGTTTTCTCTTTGACGGGACGATCCTGGCTGAGCTCTGCTCAAAACGAACTGAATTATGTGGTAACAGGTACCTGGATGAGCTCCAGAGCTGAGCTGGCTGCAGACATTGGGTTATTTTCTTTCCCAGGATGGCCCTTGGTGACCAAGCTGTGCCATTTTTGATTTTATATTCTATTAGCAGGGTGAAAAAGCAGAATTTTTCTCCCATACTCCTGCATTAACAGCTTTTGTTTGGACACTTCTTATCCTGGAGCTGTTGATCCAATGCATTTCACAAACACCAACATTTATGCTGAAGTTCAAAGAAATCAAGCCCAGAATAAAAATTATGTGTTTGAACAATGCACAGAAATTATTTGTTTGAACAGTCACTTGTGCAGCTCATTGCAGAGGAGGTCAATGGGCTTTGGGGAAAATTTAAAAAATATTAACTCCTTTAATGAAATATTTGCAAGTTTATGAGCAAGGAAAAAAAAATTCATCATTTTTGTTCCATGCTGTAGAGCATCAGGTTTCTCTGAACTTCACTGAAGGTGGATTTTCCTTTTAATTGTTACTCACATTTAGTTTTATTATAGTTTTAAAGGGTTTTTTAGAGTTTATGCCTAAATATTCATGCAACTCAACCCATGTGAGTTCAAAGCAACTTCAGCTCTGCTGAAGGTGCTGAAAAAGGTGCCCAAATTCTTGGAGAGAGAAATAATTTCCAAAAGCTGTTTGGTGGAGTTGTGAAAGTCGAAGTCAGCTCTGCTGGGTGTTAGGCTGAGAGGAAAAGGCTGGGAAAGCAGGATAGGGAATGACACATTCCCTACTCTGATATTTGGCAGTTGGCACAAAACCTGTGCCTTGTGAACCCTGGGCCATCGTTAAACCCTTTTTAATTGATACAACTTGAGAACACAGAGTTTTTTCCAGCTTTTTTTCCCCAGTGATGCCACTTGGAAGCTTTGCTTTCTCAAGTTGGAAGATTCTCTGACGAGGACTGAGAGGGGTGTGAAGTGACCATCACACCTGATGAGACTCTGTGATTCCAACAGGAACACAAGTTTTGGAAATAAAGGATGCACAATTCCCACCCTGTACAGGGCTTGTTAGCCTTCATCTTCTTGGAGGTGATAAATATTGGGATGATGTGGATAAAAATGGAAATTCTGCTGCAGATTTGCACCATATCTTTTATTTTCACCATTTTTGAACAGATTTGTCAGCTCTGATGTGGATTTTTTTCCCTCTCTGTTTTCTGTCAGTGTCTGCTGCACTTCATCCCTGCTGTCAGCTGGAATTAGGAGGTGCTACAAGGAGTTCATCAGCATTTGTGGACATGTTTTATGGGACTATAAACCTCTCTTTTGATGTGCTGAGCTCACACTTGTCCCTGTGTGAGTGCTTTTAAAGGCAGTGACCGGTTCTGATGCCTTGAGAAGGCTGAGCTAGGACAGAGGCTGGGCAGAGTTCCAGAACAAAGCAGGGATTTATTCACAGGATCTCCGCCATGGCTGCACCTTGGGCAGCACCAGAGCCCAGCCAGGGCTGCACCCAAGATTTTGGGACAATGGATTTCTTGGATTTCAGCTGCTTCCCTTCCCTCTTCTTTCCTGCAGTCTCTGAGTTCAGTGCTAGCAAAGCCAGGCAGCTCCTCCAGTGCCTTGGGAGGTTTGTCCTTCATTCCTGGGGTGTTTTTCCACCTCCATCCCTGGTGGTTCCATGGGGGACGTGTCCTGCTGTGCTCTGGGAATGGGGAGCAGCTCCTGGCAGAGCCCTCAGCTCCCTGCCAGCAGAATGTTGGGAATTTTGGGGCTTTTATCCCCTGCTGATCCTTGAGAATCTGACAGAGCAGAGGTTGGGCAGAGTTCCAGAATACAGCAGGGATTTATTCACAGGATCTCCTCCATGGCTGCACCTTGGGCAGCACCAGAGCCCAGCCAGGGCTGCACCCAAGATGAACCAAAACGGCCCCAAAATGCACGAGCGCTCCCGGGGTCTCTCCCTGGGATCAGTTCTGCTCCATTTGCACCTTGCAGTTCATTGTCCCATTCCAGCTCCAGCCCAGGCAGTCCCACCCTGCTTGTTTTTCTCTCTGCAGCCCACGGGGTTTGTGCTCCTGGGCTGAGATTTGGGGCATTTGTTGTGGTATTTGCTGGGTGCCCAGGATGAAGGAGGAAATGATGAATCTGACTCTGTGTTCTCAGAAGGCTAATTTATTATTTTATGATATTATATTAAAGAATACTATACTAAAACTATACTAAAGGATACAGACAGAAGGCTGAAAGATAATCATGGAAACTCGTGGCTCTTTCCAGAGCCCCAACACAGCTTGGCTCTGATTGGCCATTAAGTCAAAACAATTGACATGAAACCAATGAAACAATCACCTGTTGGATAAACAATCTCCAACCACATTCCAAAGCAGCAAAACCCAGGAGAAGCAAATGAGATAATATTGTTTTCCTTTTTCTCTGAGGCTTCTCAGCTTCCCAGGAGAAGAAATCCTGGGCAAAGAGAGTTTTCCACAAAATATGACAGTGACAATTTTCCTTGGTGCCCAGCTGGAGCAGGAATTGTTTTGTCTCCCTGCTCTGTGCACAGAGCTCTCTATCCCATAATGTGAAGCTCAGACCCACACACTAAAGCAGCTCAGAATGGGAAAAATAGAAAAGCCAAACCTGAGGCATCAGTTCCGTTCCCAGCACCATCAAACCACTGTGAAAGGAAAAAAACCAAAAACTCCTCGTGTCCTCCCTGCAGGATTCCTTCTCTGAGGGATCCATGCAGGCAGATTCCTGCAGATGGGAGAGAGGAGTTGATCTCCAAGGAAAATGTTTGGAAATTGAAATTCCTTGGAAAGCTTTTTTAGGTCTTTGTTTACTGGCAGAGACCAAGGAATTGTGGCTGTGGGTGTGTCCTGGTTGAAGCTGGGAGCTGGAATCTGGTTAAAGAACAACAGTGGCGCATTGTTAATCCGTATTTTCCAGTCAGAAAAGCTGCACTCCCTCTGCTTTGCATTGGCTTGGAAAAAAACCCAAAATATTAAAGGAGAGAAGGAAAAATCCCTGTGTGTTCCATTCTGTGGGCCCAGTGCTTTTACTGAGTGGAGCTTTGCCCTTTATTTTTAGTGCTCCAGAGCCCTGGAATGTCACTGATCACTTTTTGCCACAGCTCCTGTGGGTGAAATGTTATTTTCCAGTGGAAAATGTGGTGGTGGTGGTGCCCACTATTCCCAGTGCAGCACTGACTGAGGGGCCCTGCAAAGTGCTATAAAATTAATTCTCAATGTGTTAACTCAGAACTTGCTTTTCTGCAGTTTCTGGTGAGCCACCCTATGAATTTCTGTGATGGATGAGGTTTTCCAAAAAGAGCCAAAGGCATTTAGGATCTAACTCCCTTGGCAATCTAGTGGGAATTGGACAACTAATTACTTTGGATTCTTTGGAAAATCCCAGATCTAATTTTATATTATAATAACATGATTTTAAAGGAAGGTAAACCTCCAAGAAAAATAACATTTGGTGTGATTTTTTTCCTTTTTTTACTAGACATTAGAGCTGTTTTTCTGACCAATTCTCCTGTGTTGAAGCTCCTTTGGAAAAGGCTTGGAGCAGGAGGTTGGATGGATGGGCTGGTGCTGCCTTTTCCAAGGGCTGACCTGTGCTGAAAACTGAGATGAAAACTCTTGTCTGATGCACTCCAATTGCACAGAGGTTAATTGTGTCATTAATTTCCTCTCCTGGGCTCAAACAGTTGGAATTTGCTGCCCGTGACAGGGAGAATAATCCAAATTAAGTTACACCTCCCAGCAGGTCAGTAAATAAATAAATCAGAGCTGTCCCTTCAGTGGAATAGCCAGGATCTGCCTGGTTTTACTGACAAAGGACGCTGGAACAGCACAGAATTATCTGGGACACAGGAAAGGGATGATCTCACTTTATTGCAGTGATTTGGTTCTCATTCCCTCGCTGCTTAATCAGGGTGGTGCCCTCCTGGAAAAAACTGCATTTTCCAGCCCCCTTTCCTGCCAGAGTGATAAATGATGGTGCCTCTGGATTGTTCCTCTCCTGATGATTTGCTTTAATTCACGAGGGTGACTTTCCCTCAGAGCCCATTGTGGTCCTAAGGTGGGAAAAAATGAAAAAAATGAAGATGTTCTCAGAGATTTCTGTGCATGTGACAGCTGTGGTGGAGAATGGCCCCAAAACTTTGTGATCTCTCAGGAAAAGTGATGCTGATTCCTTCCTCTTACATAAAAATAATAAAAAAATATAAACATAAAAAAATTCATCAATCAATATAGACCTAACTATAATAATGACTTTAAACTTATTTTTTTTAATTACAACCTTCCTTTTACCTCAAACTACTTCAAAACAACCTTCAAACAATCAAATCAACTGAGTTATTAACTAAATAAACAATCTCATACCATTTCTCTCATATTAAACAATTTATTAATTAATACTCAAAATATACAACACACAACTCTCCAAAACAAAACAACAATTAATTTTCTTTTATCAATACATAAACTTTAATAAATATATTATATATATATTTACAATATATATGTAACTTAACAATATATATCATATACTATATATATTATATAAATATAAATATTTTATATTTTATATTTTATATTTTATATTTTATATTTTACATTATATTATATTATATTATATTATATTATATTATATTATATTATATTATATTATATTATATTATATTATATTATATTATATTATATTATATATAAAATATACTGTATATACACAATGTATATATATTTACAAAAACTTTAAAAATATAGAAACCTTTCCAATAATTCAATATCTATACATAAAATCATACAACAATTACAAAAACATAGAACCAAACTCAGACCCTGCATTGCAGGGGACTGCAGCTCTCCCACAGGACACTTTTTTTTTTAGTGGGACCAGTTTTGAAGTGTGGATTTGTGAGATTTTTCATCTCTGCCAAGCCCACCCTGATTTTTCAGTGTCCCGACTGCCTTGCAGTGCTCACAGGACTCTTGGGCATTTAGAAAACAGAGATTTGAAAGTATTTTTTAAGAAATTTTCACTTTTGCTGTCACACTCAAGAGGAACAGTGGGAAAACCCCAAAGATTCCAGAGGATGGCACATTTGTGAAAATTACTGGGAAAATAATTTCCAGTGCATGGTGAGCTTTTGGTTCTTCAAACAAGGCAAAACCCTGTAAAACATCACCCTGCAAGCAAAACTTGAGCATCCTGATCCAGGGATTAAAAAAAATAATTAAAAAGCAATTACATTGATTGTAATTGATTACATTTATTGTAATTGGTTACAATTACAATTGTAATTGTAATTATAACCAATTTTTAGCGGGGAGTGGGATTGAAGGAGAGAGAATTCCATCCCTGCCTTCAGGTGTGCCTCAGGACTGGGCTGCCACACCAGCAACTCCTTCATTTACCTGGAGCAGCAGAACTGTGACTCTTTGTTAATTATTAATTTATCATTTTCAGATTTAGTCTTTTGGAGCTGTTTGGAAGGACGAGGGAGTTGGAACTGGATTATTTTAAGGTCCCTTCCCAGCCCTTTCAGTGGTTTTGTGATCTTTGTGCAACAGGCACCTGAGTGCATCTGGGTTTATGCAGATCAGAGGATGTGATTTGCAGGAATTTGTACAGTCAGCCTTCCCTTAATGGCAACCTGTGTGATTCCTGGAATTCTCTGAGGTCGCAGGTTGTTGAAAGCAGGTTAGAATTTGATCCTGCTATTCCCAAATCCCTCTTTCCTCAGCAATGATTCTTTCAGCATAATGTTCTTTGGTTTTAATATTCTTCAGAGACTGAGTTTGAGCTGTGTTCTTTGTTTCTTGTGCCTCATTTTCTGCTGGTTTGCTTCTGCTCCCTTTGCTTTCTCTCTTGGCTGTGTTTTCTGAGAGCCAGCCAGATGTTAATCTGAATTTTAGCGCTGATTGTGTGCTCTGTGGATGTTAATCTGAATTTTAGCGCTGATTGTGTGCTCTGTGGATGTTAATCTGAATTTTAGCACTGATTGTGTGCTCTGTGGATGTTAATCTGAATTTTAGCGCTGATTGTGTGCTCTGTGGATGTTAATCTGAATTTTAGCGCTGATTGTGTGCTCTGTGCTCCCACAACAGCAGCAGAACGATTTTGGGTGCTCACAGCCCACCCAAACACCCTTGGACATTGACTTGGATGAAAATCCCAAATCAAACAGGGATTGAAGGGAATTCTGCAGGTTGAGATTTTATGAGATTTATCCCCAAGGTCACCACAATGTGCTCTGCCTTTCCAGGAATCTTTATTGGATGGGTCATTCCTCGTGTGCTGCTCAGCCCCCTGGGAGGTGCCAGCCTTGGCATTTTCTGGGAGTGCTTTTTTAAGGCCAGGAGTTCAAACTGAAGGTTTGCTCAAACATTCTTCCCTTTTTCCATTTCGTTTTGCTGTGAGCTATAAAATTACCCATTTCCTTAAAGATCAACTTGAGGGTTCACAGATTAATTGATGGTCTAAAAGCAGCCTCCTGTGATATTTCCTCATGGCCTGTGTAGGATTATTGTGTGATCTGGCAGGGAATTGTTCTTTTGGATGCATAATTTTGTGCTGTATTCATGATCCTGAGGGCTTTTGGCTTTATTTTGAAAGGTGCTGTGGAAGGAATGTGAATCCCTTTGACATTTCCAAGCTCCAGCCCCCTCAAAGTTGTAACTCAGTGTCTGCTGAAGGAGTAGATGCTGGCAAACAGGAGCAGCACAGTGAGCAAACACATCCAGGGCAGGGCAGTACAGTTAAATTTAGGCAGAATTCAGCAATTTGGATTTTTTATTTTCTATTTGAGGAACAGACAGGAGGCTCTTCCACACTTCCACCTTCCCTGTCCTCCAGTGTCCATGAATTCCTGAAAAAATGTTTATCTTTCCAAAATTCTTTATCTTTCCGTTGTAGTCCTGTCTGAGATATTGTGAAGGCAAAACTTCCTGAGGGTGTGGAGAGTATTTAAAATACCTCTGTGAGCAGAGAACTGAAACTTTTGGAGTTTTTTGGGTGGCATTTTCTGCTCAGAAAGGCTCTGCATGGTATTGAAAGAGCTGCCCAGTAAAAATGTGATTACAGGGGCTGTTGGTCCTTTTAAGATTTACATTGCCATGTTTGGGGTTTTTGGGGATTTTGTGCTAATGTGGCATTAAGGAACAAAAAAAACTCAATGACTTTTCTATTGTAGGGGAAAAATTGATCTTTTGATCAATTTTGTGAGCAGAGAACTGAAACTTTTGGAGTTTTTGGGTGTCTGCTTGAAAAGGCTCTGCATGATATTGAAAGAGCTGCCCAGTAAAAATGTGATTACAGGGGTTGATGGTCCTTTTAAGCTTCACAGTGCCGTTTTTTTGGGGGGTTTTGGGGATGTTGTGCTAATGTGGCATTAAGGAACAACAAAAAAAAAACGCAATGGCTTTTCTATTGTAAGGAAAAATTGATCTTTTTTGGGGCTGTAATTGATTTGTATTTTCAGGGTTTTTTGCCTTGCTAAATAGCCTGGCTGTGTCAAAATAACCCCAGGCCCAGCACCTCAGGAGGATCCTGATGATGTTGGCATTTCTGCACCTGCTTAATTTGGGTTTTGCAAGGGAGGCCAGTGAGGCTGCCTGGGAGACTTCACTGCAGAGATGTGCTGGCTTGGCACAACAGAGCCCCTGCACTTTAATGAATGTGAAATCATTTCCACCTCGTATTTGCTGAACCTCAGCTTATTTCTGCACTCCTGAAAATGGCTCATTAATTGCTGGGAGCCTGACCATCCCTTTGGAGCAAAGAAGTTGGGGCCAAATTAGAGTTTTTCTTAAGCAGAGCTGACTTGTTCCTTTAGAGCGGCCCTGGGTAGCTGTGTTTATTTTAAAGGAGACTTCGGGTTGAAAATATTAATTTTTTTGTTTTATCTGCCTCATTTTGTATCTGAATTTTTACAGAATCATAAATTGGATGATTTTGGTAAGTTTTGAGCCTTCTCTGCTCCTGGCTGTCCGTTGTGCTGACTGCTCCAGGTGTGGCCTCTGCACTCACCCAAATTCCTGCTGCCGTCTCCCTCAGCTTCTGAACCATCCCAGCCTTGGGTTGGTGCCTTGTAAATCTGACCCAGAACAGAGCTCCAGAATAAATCAGGGATTTATTCACAGGATCTCCTCCATGGCTGCACCTTGGGCAGCACCAGAGCCCAGCCAGGGCTGCACCCAAGATGAACCAAAACGGCCCCAAAATGCACGAGCGCTCCCGGGGTCTCTCCCTGGGATCAGTTCTGCTCCATTTGCCCCTTGCAGTTCATTGTCCCATCCCAGCTTCAGCCCAGGCAGTCCCACCCTTGTTGCCTTCTGATACAAGGCAGGCAGCCTGGTTTCAGGAAACAGCACGGCCACCCCCTTCCCCAGGGTCGCTCGGGCCTAAGAAACACGCGGACCCCAATATGGTGGAGGATCAAAGGCCTTTATTCTCTCTTCTCATGGGGTTTTACAGTCTAGGGGGCTTCTACGTCAGGTGAGGGTCTGTCCTTACCATCTATGGTTAGTAGGGAATGGAAAGTTACCTGGGCAAGTGGAAAGTTACTGGCATCTGGTTCAGGGGGCTACATTCCTATGTTAATTTTCTTATCTAAGGGGGCAGGGGCCCTGTCTTCCCGAAACATCACGAGATCTTCCGAACGCCAGGCCTTACCTGCTACACACCCTGCTTGTTTTTCTCTCTGCAGCCCACGGGGTTTGTGCTCCTGGGCTGAGATTTGGGGCATTTGTTGTGGTATTTGCTGGGTGCCCAGGATGAAGGAGGAAATGATGAATCTGACTCCGTGTTCTCAGAAGGCTAATTTATTATTTTGTGATATTATATTATAGAATGCTATTACTAAACTATACTAAAGAATACAGAAAGGATACAGACAGAAGGCTTAACAAGGTAATAATAAAAACTTGTGACTCCTTCCGAGCCCTGACACAGTCTGACCATGGTTGGTCATTAAGTCAAAACAATTGACATGGAACCAATGAAACAATCACCTGTTGGATAAACAATCTCCAACCACATTCCAAAGCAGCAAAACCCAGGAGAAGCAAATGAGATGATATTGTTTTCCTTTTTCTCTGAGGCTTCCCAGGAGAAGAAATCCTGGTGAAGGGATTTTCCAGAAAATATGACAGTGACAATTTGTCCTTGGTGCCCGGCTGGAGCAGGAATTGTTTTGTCTCCCTGCTCTGTGCACAGAGCTCTCCATCCCATAATATGAAGCTCAGACCCACACACTAAAGCAGCACAGAATGGGAAAAATATAAAAGCTAAACCTGAGGCATCAGATTAGGATCTCTTTAGCTGGGATAATCTGTTCATATTTTAGTGATTTCCCTTTCCATGTCGCTGCTGTGTTTCACTGGAGGGTGAGGTTCTCCTCTATAAATACATAAATTTAAAATACAATTTGTACAACTTGATGCTGCTGCTTTCCTGCACAGATTGAAAACATCCTGGATTTAAATCTTATTTTCTTTGGATGCTGTAATATCCTCTCAGATCCTTGTTCTCCTGTGATCTGGCTGATTGAACAAGCTGGGTTAATTTGGAGTGGATGTTCAGGATCTGTTCCCTGCTTGCCTGGTGTGTTTTCCTCATTCCCCAAATTCCCATTTTCCCTGAATTTCCTGCTCTGCTCCTTCCTTTCTGCTGCATTATTGTCTGTGATACTTCCTATTGATTGTGTGTGTTGGCGATGATTTTCTCTGCTGAGCACAGTTGTGAGGAATTGGAACTCATTTGTTCAGAGGAGAGTTTGGGCTCCCTAAGATGGAGAAATTGTTGAAAATCTCTTCTGCAGCCTGATTTGAGGAGGTTTGATACTCTTGTTAGGAGCGTTGTCACTTTATTAAAGCCACTTGGTGCATTTCCTGTCCCTTTGGATGGCTTTGTTTTCAGCCAGCAGGAAAAGCTTTTTCATTTAAGTTTAAAAAAACTTATAAATTAAATTTTATATTCCAATTTGGGGCTCTCCAAACTTTTTACTGAGAGTAAAAAACAACAAAAAAAAATCTATTTAGTCACTATCAGATCAATCTTGTGGGGACTTGAGGGAAAAAGAGCATTTTGAGGTGGAGAGAGATTTATTTCCAATATTGCCCTGCAAGCTGTGAATTGCTGAGAGAAGTGAATAATCCACGTGCCATAATCTGTCAGAATTGGAACAGCTCCTTGCAAAATGTTCCATTTCCAGGACTGAGCCAAGAATTTAGAAATCACCTGTTCCTATCTGATGTTAGAGCTGGGTTTTACGGAATTTTTAGGGTTTTCAGGGAGGTTTGGTCTGTGGGATGGGGAGCTCTGGCCCTGATCCAGAGGACCAATTAATGGGATGGGCTGATGGAGGGCTGAGGGCTCTGCTGGCTCCTGGCAGATAAATAGAAATTATTTATTTCTATAAATAATAATTTATAGAAATTATTATATTACATTACATTATATTTTTATATTAAATATTTTATTTAATTCTATATTTTATATATTTTGATTTTTCTATCATTTGAATTTCATAAAACCCCTAAAATCTTAGAGATTTTAAAGTGTGTGAACACGGCCAGGAGTTGGACTGGATGATCCTGATGGGTCCCTTCTCACTCAGGATATTCCGTGATTATTATAAATATTTTATAATAAATAAGCACAAGTCCAGCCTTTTCCAGAAGGTGGTGGCAGCTCATTTTCGTATCTTTACTGGGAAATAGCCCAGCCTGAATCTCCCAAGGTTCAGAGTGTGTTTTGTGGAATATCAAGTGTGTTTTATTGAGTATCTCTGGCACTTCTGGACCGGGAGGATAAGGAAATAAAGTTGTCATTTGTATTCTGCTGTTTGTCAACCTGCAAACAGGGGGATCTGGGGATAACAGTTCATTATTTACTTAACAAAATCTGTCACGTTGGGGATTAAAAATGTCATTTCTCCTGAAGTGGAGGGGTTGGATGTACTGCAGGAGCCAGCACCTGTGTCAGAGCTGTTGTGTTTCCATGTGGGAATGGATAACAAATGGATAACAACATTTTCTCCTTGTTGAAAAAGAGAAAATGGGGAAATTGCCCTGCACTCAAAATGGGGAATTGACATTTTTTTAAAGACAGGGCATCTAATTGCTCCAAGAACTGGAGTGTTCTGTATTCCTGCATTATCCTCACTAAAACCTTTGAGACTCCATTCCTGACCTGCTGAACAGATTCCCAAGAAATCCCAAACCTGAAGAGATTTAGGTTTCAAAATCTATTTTGATTTTGAAAAATTTACAGCTCCAATTAAATCACAGAATCATCTTTGTCCAACCCTCAACCTGTCATCAGAGGATGTGGGAAAAGTAGAAAAGTTTTGGGGTTTTGGTTGTGTTGGGTTTTTTTCCTTCCCTGGTTCTCCAAACTCATGAACTTCCCCAGAAAAGAGAATTTTTGAGTCCAGAGCTTGCTGTCCTGAAATTCGTGAAGTAAAGGAGATTTTTTACTGATTGTTTTTCAGAGAGAACAAGTGGTGGTGTTTTATGGTTTTTTTTGTTTTGTTTCTTTTAAGAGAGCAAAAATGACTTAAATATTTTTGCAAACATAACTTAAATAAGAGATCTTAAATAAGAGACTTTTGAGACTCCATTGCTGACCTGCTGAACAGATTCCCAAGAAATCCCAAACCTGAATAGATTTACAGGCTGATTTACAGCTCCAATTAAATCACAGAATCATCTTGTCCAACCCTCAACCCGTCATCAGAGGATGTGGGAAAAGTAGAAAAGTTTTGGGGTTTTGGTTGTGTTGGGTTTTTCCATTCCCTGGTTCTCCAAACTCATGAACTGCTCCAAAAAAGAGAAGAGTTTTTGAGTCCAGAGCTTGCTGCCCTGAAATTCATGAAGTAAAGGAGATTTTTTACTGATTATTTTTCAGAGAGAACAAGTGGTGGAGGTTTTTTTGTTTGTTTGTTTTGTTTCTTTTAAGAGAGCACAAATGAATAATAGGCCCCTTCTGCAAACATAACTTAAATAAGAGATCTTAAATAAGAGACCTTTGAGACTCCATTGCTGACCTGCTGAACAGATTCCCAAGAAATCCCAAACCTAAACAGATACACAAGTTGATTTACAGCTCCAATTAAATCACAGAATCATCTTGTCCAACCCTCAACCCGTCATCAGAGAATGTGGGAAAACCAGAAAAGTTTTGGGGTTTTGGTTGTGTTGGGTTTTTCCATTCCCTGGTTCTCCAAACTCATGAACTGCTCCAAAAAAGAGAAGAGTTTTTGAGTCCAGAGCTTGCTGCCCTGAAATTCATGAAGTAAAGGAGATTTTTTACTGATTATTATTCAGAGAGAACAAGTAGTGGTGTTTTATGTTTTTTTGTTTTGTTTTGTTTTGTTCCTTTTAAGAGAGCAAAAATGACTTAAATATTTTTTTAATATTTCTGCAAACATAACTTAAATAGATCTTAAATAAGAGACTTTTGAGACTCTGTTGCTGACCTGCTGAACAGATTCCCAAGAAATCCCAAACCTAAATAGATTTACAGGCTGATTTACAGCTCCAATTAAATCACAGAATCATCTTTGTCCAACCCTCAACCCGTCATCAGAGAATGTGGGAAAAGTAGAAAAGTTTTGGGGTTTTGGTTGTGTTGGGTTTTTTCCTTCCCTGGTTCTCCAAACTCATGAACTGCTCCAAAAAAGAGAATTTTTGAGTCCAGAGCTTGCTATCCTGAAATTCGTGAAGTAAAGGAGATTTTTTACTGATTATTTTTCAGAGAGAACAAGTAGTGGTGTTTTATGTTTTTTTTTTTGTTTTGTTCCTTTTAAGGGAGCAAAAATTACTTAAATATTTTTTTAATATTTCTGCAAACATAACTTAAATAGATCTTAAATAAGAGACCTTTGAGACTCTGTTGCTGACCTGCTGAACAGATCCCCAAGAAATCCCAAACCTGAATAGATTTACAGGCTGATTTACAGCTCCAATTAAATCACAGAATCATCTTGTCCAACCCTCAACCCGTCATCAGAGAATGTGGGAAAAGTAGAAAAGTTTTGGGGTTTTGGTTGTGTTGGGTTTTTCCATTCCCTGGTTCTCCAAACTCATAAACTGCTCCAAAAAAGAGAAGAGTTTTTGAGTCCAGAGCTTGCTGCCCTGAAATTCGTAAAGTAAAGGAGATTTTTTACTGATTATTATTCAGAGAGAGCAAGTGGTGGAGGTTTTTTTTTGTTTGTTTTGTTCCTTTTAAGAGTGCAAAAATGAATAATAGGCCCCTTCTGCAAACATAACTTAAATAAGAGATCTTAAAGGTAGTAGGACAGTGACAAAGAAAACACTTTCTGCAGTTTTATCTTTACAAATGGAAATGTCTAAAATCCGTGATGGCTCTTCAATCAGAGGGGGATGAAGGGATATTATGTGGCTGCATCTTGTTGTCATGATAATTCAAGAGGGACCATTTTCTTATCCATCTGAAGGCTGGGTGGTGATGGATGTCAAATATTTGTCCTGGGTGGTGAAGTAAATATTTGCTATCTACCTGTCCCCATCAGTGAGCAAATGGCTTGCAAACAACCCCACATTGCAAGGAGGAGGAACAAAATGGCATCAAAATTAAAGATAAAGCCACTAAATGAAAAGGAGAACACGGAATAAACCTTAAAAGTGAAATAAAAACGAGGTGGATGGATTCCCTTGTGATGGAGAAAGCCAAATTGCAGAGTGCATTATGCAAAGGTGGTGAGATGACAAATGTCAGTGGGAATCTGTAAAGCTGTTTGCAGACCAGGCAGGGAAGACAGACTTGTTGTGGGAGGTGGGGGAACATGCCTTTATTTAAAGAATTCCTCTGTCTAGGGAGAGAAAAATTCAGAGTAAGAGGGGGCCACATCTAGGGAAAATAAAAATTAAAAATAAAATAAAATAAAAATTAAAACCCTTGTGCTGTAGGAACTGGAGGGTGTAGGCAGGAATTCTGTCTAGGGACCAAGGAGTGGGAATGGAGTGGAATTTCTCCTTTTATTTAATGGAATTAAGCTTTGTCAAGAGGTTTAGGTTGGATTTTAGGAAAATTTCTTTCCCCAGAGGGTGGTGGGCACTGAACAGGCTCCCCAGGGAATGAGCACATTCCCAAAAATGATTGGGCAAAGCTCTCAGGGTGGGATTTTGGGGTGTTTGAACTGGATAAGTCCCTTCCCACTCAGGATATTCTGCGATTAAACATCCAGAAGAGCAATCTGACTATCAATTAATAAAACTAACAGAAAAGGAGGTAAAGCAAAAACCCAAATCCCAAACTCCTAAACAGGCAAAGAAAGCAAAATTCCTCCCTGGCTGCTGCTTCTCAGCTGTCCAGACTTGGAATGACCTTGCTTTGGAGAGACAGAAAAAGCACCAAACACACAAACACTGCAGCTGCCAAGGCTGGAACTGTGTTTATTTGGCACAAAAAAACTTAAAATGTAGAAATGGAGCCCCAGGAGAGCTGATAAGCTGAGATATTTTTGAGAGGAGGCTGTAGGAGGGAGAGATGACTGTTGTGGGTTTTGTGGAGCAAATCTATTTGATGGATCTTCAGGCCCTTAAAAACAAGACACCTGCAGAAGGCATCGTGGGTTTGTTGAATTGCACAAGATTTTGTGTTAAAAAAGGGAAAAAAAAAATCAACATTGTGGGAAAGAGAAATGATTTCTTTGAAACCAGTCTGGAGTTGTGAGAGTGCAGACGAGGAAACAACCCAGAAACTCTTAAAAATAAGAGTTTCCCTTCTGATAATAAAAACAGCCAGGCAGAGCTGGAGGCTTTAGAGAGAACTCAAAAATGAATTTAAGCTCCAAGGCACGATGTCAGAAGAGTTTTTTTAGGAAGGAGGAGTCTGAAGTCACTGAGGAGCCAGGAAAAATCAGCAGCCTCTCCTTAAAGCCTCCAGCTGAGGACTGGAGAACAAGCAGAAATATCTTATTTACATCTACAAAAGAGCATGCAAATTATTTATGTAGTGGAAAAATTGGCTCTTGTGAGGTTTATTTATTTATTTAATCACTCAGAGCACTTGAAATGGATAAAGAACTTTGCAGTGGGGTTATTTTGTTGGTTGCTGGGTTTTTTTTGTTTGTTTTTGTTTTTAATTGACAAAAAAACCTGACCAGGAGATGTAAACTTAAGAATTGATGGGAAATTATCATCAAGGAAGGAAGAAAGGTTAATTCTGGTTTGGTGATGATCCTTGTGGTGCTGAGCAGGGCTGTGACAGAAGGGGTGTCAACAAAATTTGATGCCTGCCACAAAATCTTCTGTGTTATTTGGGGCAGGAAGGGACTGATGGGTCTGTGAGATGTTTACATAAGTGCAGTGAGGGGAAAAACAAAATTATTTGTGGAGATTCCATGGTTCTGAAAGAGGAAAAGGCAGGAAAGTGTCATTTATAGGAGGCTCGGTGGCAGCTGCTGGGGATGTGCAAAGTGTGATCCACACTGGGAGATGGTGGGGAGAGTAAAGGATGGATAGCCAAGGAAATTTTATATTATTTTATCGAAAGGAATGCTGGCAGCCTCACTGGTGTCTGCCAGGAATTGTCTGGGCTCATCTGAAGGATAATGCAGGACAGGAAGGGATTAGGATAGGGGCAAGGGGTGTTTGGAGCACATTCAGCTTTGTCTTGGTTTGGAAAGCCAGGTGTCTGCTAAGGAGGGCAGGAGCTTCTCTTGAAATGGAAAATGCAAACTCTCCCCCTACAAATTATTATAATTTTGAAATTAAGGGGCTCTCAGGCAAAGATAGAGGAATAGGAATAAGAGTTTACTAGGAAACTTAAAATACAAATATAATAGTACAAAAAACACCACTGACAGAGTCAGAAATTACCTGACAGCCTGTGGGTCAGGGTATTGGTGGCAATCTGTCCTGGTTTGGAAAGCCAGGTGTCTGCTGAGGAAGGCAGGAGCTTCCTCTGAAATGGAAAATGTAAATAAACCCCCTCCCTCCAAATTGTTAAAATTTTGAAATTAAGGGGCTCTCAGGCAAAGATATGGGAATAGGAATAACAGTTCTTTACTAGGGAAATATATGGGAATGGGAATAGTGCTTTACTAGGAAAAGATATGGGAATAGGAATAACAGTTCTTTATTATGAAAATTAAAAATACAGATGCAGTGGTACAAAAAAAGAAACCAACCCACAGTCAGAGTGAGAGCAGTCCCTGCCCCCTGTGTGTCAGGCGGTGTCCCAGCCCCATCCCACGGGGGCTCAGCCCTCCTGCAGTGCCAGCTGTGGCTCTGCTGCAGCAGGGATCCTGCACAAGGGGGGAGTTTTCCTCTGCAGCTCCAGGGCTGCTGCAGATGGGCCTGGGCTCCCTCTGGCCATGCAGGGCAGCAGAAAGCTGCTCCTCTGGCAATGCAGGGGGCAAAGGCTGCTGTGCTGGGCCAGGCTCAGATTGGATCCAGGTAGGAATGCTTGGCTCCTCCCCTGGGCGGAGCATCTCCCCATGGGGTGCTGGGATTGGATCAGCCCTGCAGGGACACTCAGTGGCCCTGGACAGCAGAGATCTCCTGGAGGGAGGGGTGGCTATTGGAATATGAATCCCGATATTACCAGTTAGATGGTGCCTGGGCCAGTCTGACCCTCGCTGCTGAGCCAAAGGCGGCTTCTGTGGTGCTTCACCCCAGAGACACCTTTAGCTTGCCGATGGTTTCAGCTGGGCACTAAACAAGTCCAGGCTTGTTAGGGACTCCGTTTACCTCAGGAACAGGCTTCAGGCAAAGGTGAGGACAAAGGAGGGATTCTGCTGGAGGGTTTAATATCCAGAGGTTTATTCCATGGTTACAGATGTCTGAATCTTGGGAAGAACTCCAACAGAATCGCGAGCACATGGCCTGCTTCACCTTTTAAGCTCAGGGGAGGGGAGGGGAGGGGACAGGTGAGCCACCAACCAGGTGGGGGGGCGGGGTCTCAAGGGACGAGGGACACTAGACAGGCCAATGACCTCTGGGCCTGAGGGGCATTCTTTGAATTTGACCAACCACACGACACCTTTGCTGGAATGTTAAGCCTGATTGACAGGACTCACTCAGCAAGGGGGCGAGGGGGGAAGGGAGGGTTTTGGCACACCTGGGTAAGGGACCTGAAAGTTTGAAACACACCGCAACAGTTGGCTGTGGGAGAGATAAAGAAAAAACTGCCCCATGAACAGAGAGAACTGCCCCAGCTCTGACAGATGGGGATAAAATACACAAATATCTTAGGGCAACCTTCTGCCCTGGGAAGAAAGGCTGGAAAAGTTGGGTTGGATTCCCTCAGGAAGAGAACAGATGAGGAGGAATGATAAAATCATGGGTGGGAAGGGGAAGTGGCAATTCCTCCTCCCTCTTGCCCCAAGACACAGAATTACAGAATAATTGGGGTTGGAGGGGGCCTTGAAGCCCATCCAGTTCCCACCCAATCCGTGGGCAGGGACACCTCCCACCATCCCAAGGTGCTCCAAACCCCATCCAGCCTGGCCTTGGACGCTGCCAGGGTGGGACAGGGGCCATCAGCAGGGCTGTGGGGCAGGGAATGGGTGGGAAAGGTTTTTGGGACTGAAGCTGAGTGGAGGAGCTGCTGCTTGAATCAAACTCCCTGTGCCAAGCTCCATGTTCTTAGAACCATGGAATTAAGGCTGGAATTAAGGTCGGAAAAGAATTTGGAGATCACCAAATCCAACCATCACCACCAGCATGGTCACCACTAAAATATGCCCTTAAATACCACATCCACACGTTTTTTTGGACACTCCCAGGGATGGTGACTCCACCATTTCTTCATCATTTCCTGTCCCTGCATGGGTTTAAAATGTACAGCTAGAAATGGACTGAAGTGGGGAGATGTTCAGGCATGAAATACATCCCAAAAATCGGTGTTGCACATGAATTATGGGCAGATTTACAGGTGAAGTGAATGAAACTCCTTGTCTGCTCTGCCTGACAAATGTCAGATTTAAGGAGATAAATCAAATCCTTGGAGTTTAGATGCTTCTCTGTGGGTTTTGTTTCCTCTTGCAGAGAATTTTATTATGGGCTGTCACCCTCCTCTTCCTCTCTGTAGTACCAGAAATGAGGTCAGGTCTGAGGGAATCAAAATAAGCTGAAAAGTTGGAGAAATCTGAAGAAAATGTTATGAAACCAAGTGATAATTATAGCACTATTTTATATATAAAATATATATATTTATAAATACATAAATATATTTTATATTTAGAAATAGAAAATATTTATAAATAAGTGTGTCTAATGAAAATTTAAATTAAATATTTAGAAATATATAAGTGAATATATTTAGAAATATATACTATATACTATATGATATATGATATATGATATATATAAATATATAAATATAGGAAGTGTATTTATCACTATGTGGTCCCTTGCAACTCTGAATATTTTGGGATTATTGTATTATCTGAAAAAAAAAATACATGAGATACTATGAATACTATGAAATCCAGTAGTGCAATGGTGGCCAAATTGTGCCAGGGGAGGTTTAGGTTGGGTCTCAGGGAAAATTCCCTCATGGAAAGGATTTTAAAGTCCTGGCACAGTGGAGTCCCCATCCCTGGAAGTGTCCAAAATCAATTTGAGGATGGGATTTAGTGGTGAACTCGGTGATGGTTGGATTTGATGATGTGGGAGGTCTTTTCCAGCCTAAATGATTCCAGGATTCTGTGATCAAGGATTTAGGGAAAAAAGCAAAGATGCAGGGAGGACTTTGGCTTCAAATTCATCAAGAGGGTTGGAAAAGGGAGTGAAATTGAGTTTTCCAGGATGTGATCCCATAGGAAGGG
Source organism: Zonotrichia albicollis (assembly GCF_047830755.1). Classification (NCBI taxonomy): domain Eukaryota; kingdom Metazoa; phylum Chordata; class Aves; order Passeriformes; family Passerellidae; genus Zonotrichia; species Zonotrichia albicollis. Next base: position 2,641,073 of record NC_133822.1, on the reverse strand, counting down.
CTGAGTTCAAGCCTGGCCAGGGAGGCTGGAACTGACTGGGAGTCGTTTGCTTAGAGGAGGGGGTCACTGTCACATTTTCTAGAAAAATCCCTTTGCCCAGGATTCTTCTCCTGGGAATCTGAGAAGCCTCAGAGAAAAAGGAAAACAATATTATCTCATTTGCTTCTCCTGTGTTTTGCAGCTTTGGAATGTGGTTGGAGATTGTTTATCCAACAGGTGATTGTTTCATTGGGTTCTGCTGTGAGTTGTTTTGACTCTTTGGCCAATCAGTGCCAAGCTGTGTCAGGGCTCTGGAAAGAGTCCCAAGTTTTAATTATTATCTTTTTAGCATTCTGTAAGTATATTTACCTTATTCTTTAGTATAGGATAGTAATATAATATAGTATCACAAAACAATAAATTTGCCTTCTGAGAACATGGAGTCAGATTCATTCATTCCTCCCTATGATGGGGGACTCAGAAAATACCACAGGAGGATTTGGGCTCCCTAAGATGGAGAAGGTTGTTTAAAATCTCTTCTGCAGCCTGATTTGAGGAGGTTTGATACTCTTGTTAGGGAAGTTGTCACTTTTTTAAGGCCACTTGGTGCATCCCTGTCTCTTTGGTTGTCTTTGTTTTCATCCAGCAGGAATATTGGATTTGTATGGACCCTCGTGGCAGGGAGGAATGATGAATCTGACTCCATGTTCTCAGAAGGCTCATTTATTATTTTATGATATATTTAATTAAAGAATGCTAAACTATACTATACTAAAGAATAGAGAAAGGATACAGACAGAAGGCTAAAATATAATAATGAAAACTTGTGACTCTCTGCAGAGTCCCAACACAGCTTGGCACTGATTGGCCAAAGAGTGAAAACAACTCACATGAAACCAATGAAACAATCACCTGTTGGATAAACAATCTCCAACCACATTCCAAAGCAGCAAAACACAGGAGAAGCAAATGAGATAATATTGTTTTCCTTTTCTCTGAGGCTTCTCAGCTTCCCAGGAGAAAAATCCTGGGTGAGGGGATTTTTCCAGAAAATGCAAATGCCACACAGGAAAAGCTTTTTCATTTAAGTTTAAAAAACTCAATATTTTCCTTTTTTCCTGTCTGTCCCAATGGAGATTGTGTGTAAGCAGGGAGTGATTTTGGGATGTTTATTGTGCTTCTGTATCCCCCTTGAGAACTTCCAACCATCTGTGAGACAGGACAACATTCCTGGGGTGTGCTGGGGATGGACTGGGTGATTTCCTGAGGTGTATTCCAGGTTTTTGTGGTTCCTGAGGTGTATTCCAGGTTTTTGTGGCCCCACCACCCACAGGGATGGGTGAAACAGCAGAGAGCCAATCCACCAGCTCAGGGGTGCCAGGGCTGGGCCACTTTTCCTGTGGGATTCAGTTCCTGCAGGTTGGGGTTGGGAGGAACGCGGCAATTAAATGTGTGGAATTGCAGGAGGGGGAAGGGATGTGTTGCATTTAACTTCACACTCGTGATTTAAGTGCCAGAATTAAAATCATCAGCTCCCTGTGTGGTCTCCTTATTTGTAAGAACTCAAGTGACATTAAAATTGGATTAAAATGAGCTTTTGGTTGAAGGGCCAATATTAAAATCAAGGGAAGCTGAAGGAGGAGGGGAGGGGGTGGTTTCCCTGCAAACTCCCCGTTGGCAGAGGGGAATTGTGTGTTTTTATATGGATCTGCACCCATCCTCCTCCTCCTCTTAAAAGCTTTATCCTCACTGCAGCCATGCCCCAGCGTCCTACTTGCCTTGATTTATCAATTATTTACACTTGGGCTGTAATGCATGGAAACTTTTGGAAAATAAAGGTGGATATTAGTGCTGCATTTCTGACTGATAGGAGCGGGGGAGCTGCAGCAGACTAATGGAAGGGAATAAAGGCAGCACTTGGGAGCTGCTGGCTCATCCTTGACAGTGATTTGTGTGTCTGCAGGATTTCCAAGTGCTCAGAGTGTTTAAAATGTGCCTGTTGCCTTTCCTTTGTCTGGCTGCAACCTGTGGACCTGGATTTATTTTTATTTTTTTTTTGCCTTTCCTTGGATCCTTCTCTTCTCGATGCCATTTTTATTTGAATCTCTGAGATATTAATGAATGCACTCTGGATCTCTTGGATTCCTGGGCCTGGAGCTTTGTTCCACCCTGTGTGGTCTCTGCTAAGGCTGTTCCTTTTATCCCTTGTAAATAAAAGTGACAAATCTCCCTGTCCTGTTGTCCTTCTGAGTAATGGAACTTCCTCCATTCTCTTCTCTTCTCTTCTCTTCTCTTCTCTTCTCTTCTCTTCTCTTCTCTTCTCTTCTCTTCTCTTCTCTTCTCTTCTCTTCTCTTCTCTTCTCTTCTCTCCTCTCCTCTCCTCTCCTCTCCTCTCCTCTCCTCTCCTCTCCTCTCCTCTCCTCTCCTCTCCTCTCCTCTCCTCTCCTCTCCTCTCCTCTCCTCTCCTCTCCTCTCCTCTCCCCTCCCCTCCCCTCCCCTCCCCTCCCCTCCCCTCCCCTCCCCTCCCCTCCCCTCCCCTCCCCTCCCCTCCCCTCCCCTCCCCTTCCCTTCCCTTCCCTTCCCTTCCCTTCCCTTCCCTTCCCTTCCCTTCCCTTCCCTTCCCTTCCCTTCCCTTCCCTTCCCTTCCCTTCCCTCTCAACCTCCATGCTGATTTTTTAAAATTTATTTGATTTGAAATAATTATGTTTACTGGGAGGGGGATGGAGAACTCCTAACCAAGAGCTTTTATTAATCCATGGGAAGGGATTGGTGTCACACACCAATAAATAGGTGACTCTCCTGGCTGCCAACATTATTAGATTGCAGGAGACAGTAAATTCACAGACTCCCTCGTGAGTCACAAATGTCTTAAAAAACCTCACAAGTAATTATCTGAAATGGAGACAAGTTAATGTAGGTTTGTCTCTTCTAATTCTTGTTCATGGTTAGCAGCCATGTAGTAATTAGCTTTTTTTTTTTGCTGAAGTTGTATTTATATATGTTAAATGTACCGTGACACAGCTGGACATGTACACTGATGGACTGACAGGCCTCTTGATTTTAATTTCTTTTTGAGTTAGAAGGGATGCAAGAAGGATTTTTTTGTATAAACGTGGTAGCTTGAAGTGCTGGGTGAGTAAATAAATGGACTTTTAACCTCAGAAATTTCAGAGCAGGAGGGAGCTGGTGCAGGGGGAGTGGTTGGATCTCAAAGGGTGGAATTTGCCATGGTAGTGGCAGCTTTTCTTCTGAGCAAGCAGCTCTTCAGTGCTTGGAAAACTGGCAGGGTGGATGCTCAGCCATCTGCTTTGTCCTGGCTCCACCCTGTGGCATTCCCCTGCCAGTGGCACACACATTCCAAGGAATTCTGCACCTACCCAGACCTTGCCAGGGCAGGATTTGGTGTTTTGTAAGGGCTGAGGTGTTAAACACATGCCCTGTGTTTTCCTGCTCCTGTCCCAGGCAGGGCCAGTTCTGTTTGGAATTATCCACTGTGGAATTATCCATTCTGGAATTATCCATTGTGGAATTATCCATTCTGGAATTATCCACTCCTGTCTTTGCTGTTCAGTGCCACGCACCAAGAAAATGAATATTCAGGGCTGTTGGAACCTGAATTCAGATATCCAGCCTTCTGGCCCACATTAGTTGCTGACATGAAACATTTTACCTCTTTTCATTCAGTTCTCAAACCAAACCTGTGCCCGCCTCTCTCGTGCAATAAGATCATCATTAAAAATGTGCTGTGTGGAATTCCAGCAGGCAGGGCCAGGCAGTGGGGGCAATCTGGATGAATTCACACCTCAAGCAGTGACAGAGGTGTTTGCAGCCAAGGCAGGATGGAGAGGTCAGGCTGCTGTTCAGCAGAGGCTCTTCCAGAGCAGCAGCACCAATGCATTGCTGAAATCCTCTGAGAACAAAACACGGAGGGGTTTTGTGTGAGGCTTTCAGCTTTAAAGTGGATTCCTGTTGCTGCTGCATTTACACTTCCTCTGGGCAGTCTGAGGGACTGTTTTTACTGAAGGGAACAATGGCAAGTGTGGTTGGGTTTGGTGTGGAAGCCACAGAGTGAATCCAGCAGCAATTTCACTCTTCTGGGCAAACAGAGCGATGGCTGCAGTGATGGCTGCAGAAATTTTGTCTAAAATCATTTGAAAAATTGCTAAATCCAGTGTGGTCCAGCAGGGCAAAGAGTGTTCGCAGGGCTGGGGAGTGCTTTGGAATTTAGGATTCAGCTGGAGGCTCAGGTGAGGCAGCCCCAGCTGCTCTGGGAATCCCTTCCCAAAATCCCAGCCCAGGCTCCCTCTCCAGGGAATTCCCTCCATTCCCAGCTCTCCCAGCCTGGCATTGGATCCATCCCCACCCTGACTCCTCTCCAGGAAGGAATTTTGGGCTCTGGGGGCTTCACTGGCAATCTCAGCACTCCAGGAAGGGTCTCCCTTCCCTTTGCCATCCCCAACTTCCATAAAAACCCCTGGGGATGGATTCTGAGTGTCCCAAATGCCAGAATGGTTTGGGTGGGAAGGGCCCTTCAAGCCCATCCCATTCCAAGCCCACCATGCCAGGCTGCTCCAGCCTGGCCTTGGGCACTGCAGGGATCAGGGGCAGCCCCAGCTGCTCTGGCAATGCCAGCCCAGGCAGGAATTGCTCATTGCCAAGATGCCACCCATGGCTGCCCTCTGGCAGTGGGAGCCATTCCCTGGGTGCTGTCCCTGCAGGCCTTGTCCCCAGTCCCTCTGCAGCTCTCCTGGAGCCCCTGCAGGCCCTGCCCTGTGCTGGCAGCTCTCCCTGGAGCCTTCCCTGCTCCAGGGAACATTCCCAGCTCTCCCTGGAGCCTTCCCTGCTCCAGGGGAACATTCCCAGCTCTCCCTGGAGCCTTCCCTGCTCCAGGGGAACATTCCCAGCTCTGCCTTTTCCTTCTCAGTTCCATTCTGATAATCCATTTGGCTTTTTTACCTGCCAATAACAGAGGAGGAAAGACAATCTCTACCTGGGAATTGAAAGCCTCTCGCTTCTCCCTGCCCATTCCTCGTCCCTGTGTAGGAATTAATTTCATTGTTCCTACTCCATCCCTTTAAAGGAGTCAGAAGTGTCTTGAAGGTCACATTCCTCCTTGAAAGTAATGATGGTGTTTTTCCTAATCCCATTACAAGGCCCCTGGTATCATTAGATGGAGCTGCTACTGTTGAGCTTCATTTGATAAGCTGATGAAAGGGGGAGGAAAAGGCTCCCTGATGCAGAAAGGCATTCAGGGATCTGCTGGAATGGAACATGTTCACAAACATTATAATCTGCTTAACACTGGCATTTTGGTGCTGCACCTTTAGAGAGCAGCATAAAAGGCAGGAGGGAGCAATGCTGGTGGATGCTTTAAAAGCTGCAATGCCTCGTGCACAGCAGCTGGAAACAGCTGGAAACAGCTGGAAATTTTTATTGTTTTTTTTTTTTCCCCTCCAAGCCTGAAAATGGGAATTTTGTCTATGCTTTTGTCTATGTGAGCTCCCCCCTCTGGCTTCAGAGTATTTGGAATAATGTCAAAGACCCCAAAGCCTCACAGGTAATTCTGCAACGAGCTCAGGGGCACTTCCCTTGTTCAAAAGTGATTTTTTTCAACCTCCAAAACCAGCCTGCTGCACCTCCCACCCGTTTGGGAAGGGGATGGATACAAAGCCATGGCTATTGTAGCTTTGACAAAGAGGTTCTGTAGCTCTGCTCTCATTTCAAAGCCCTCAGTGGCCTTAAAGCTGGCTTGAAATGGAGGCTGCTGGGTTGGTGTCAAAGGGGAACGTGGCCTTTCATCAACCTCTTGGTGGCACTGGGCTCATTCTACAGAAACCTCCATTGCTGCCCTGGAATTTTGCTGTTCTTTTGTAGCAACTCTTCGTGCCTCTAATTTTTGGGGCCGTGTCTCTCTTTTAGGTGCTTTTCCTCGTGAGTTCAGATGTGGTTGGGTCTTGGAGGGTTTGGTCAGTTAGGAAATGCCAGTGTGGGTTTAAAAGGGGTCAGGGAAGCATTTGGGGTTGGTGCAAGGGGGATGGTGGGCGCCAGGGTCTCAAATCTGAAAAGGGGGGAGATCTGAAAGTCAGTTCTGACATGAAATAGGAACCTACAAAATGTGAGTATTTTAAATGCAGCATCACAGCCCTTCCTGTGACATCTGTTTAAAAACCTTTTATAGATAATGAGGCAAAACTCTGAGTTTAACTATAGCAGATTTCCTTTTTTTTCTCCACTTTTCCTCATTCACACTGGTTTGTAAATCCCTTTTTGGGTGATGTCTCCTGTTAGAGCAGCAGGTTAGGAAGAGGTGGGTGGAAGTTTCCTGGGGTGGAAGTTTCCTTGCTCATCCTCCTTTTTTCAAGTCACTCTGATGATGTTTTTAATTGATCTGGAGGAAGATGAAGCAACTGGTGGCTCTGTAGTTCTCTTGCTCACTTTAATTAACTTTCACTGTCCTTCCACCATTTCTTTTCTCTCTATTTACACTCTTCTCTCACTCTACTATTCCAAGGCCAAAGTCTCTGCTCCTGAAATCCCTTGCTCAGCCTGTGAGCTAATCCCAGGTGCAGCTGCTCTTCCCTCAGATTAGGATTGGAACAAAATATTTATTTTACAATATTTTGCCATAAAGGATCCTTGGTGGATCCTACAGCTGTGGTGGCTCCTGGACAGCCCTGCAGGGAAGGGCAGGATGTGATAATAAAATCCACATTTCCCTGCCAGTGAGTTGAAATCAGAGACTGAAATCCTCCAGGTTCATGAGAATAAATCTTAAATTAGATTTAAAACAGGGCTTAGACTCCTGTCTGAGCACCATATCCAGTTTTTATATTGGTTCTAGCAGGTCTGGAGGTCATAAATGTGCAAATCCAATAAATTATCAGCACCAGGGAGGGAGCCCAGGGCTTGAAGTGGTCACTGGGAGCATCGTGGGTGGCTCAGGGCTGGAGCTGGGTGTGGGAATCCATAAATTCAGAGGGTTTTGGGAAAGCTGCAAAAGGCAGAACTGTGATTGGAGCTCAGCAGCAGCCATGAGATTGGTCAGCAGAAAAATGATGCAAGAAGTAGAAAATTAAAGACAAATAGAACAATGGTCTGTGTATTAATGCTTGTCCAGAATAACTCCCCAAGCTGCAGAAATGTGAGATATCAGGGAGTTCTAAGTTAATAACGGAGCTCTGTGCATTGTGTTTAAGGCTCACAAGCAGGAATTGGGTTTGAAATAAACCAGCATTGTTTAACCAAAGGTACCTGTGCTTCCAGTGGTTGGATGGAGCTGCTGTCAATGTGCTTTGGCTTTGTGGGATTGGTCACAGAACTGTTAAAGTGAGCTGTGACATTGAGTTCTGTGTCTGCTGCCTGGGCTGTGAGCTGAGGGCATCTTCTTCTTGGGGTCTCTGCTGCTCAGAGTGACCCTGAGATGTGTCAGAAAGTCTCTTTTCCCAGCCCAGCAGTCTAAGGAGTCAGAGCTCTTCATTTCTCAGTCTCAAGGTTGTTAATTGTTTCTTATCTATAAAATTTTTTCTCCTGTCCAGCTGAGGTCCACTCAACAGGTCAGACAGAGGCACTCTGCCTGCCCTGGGGTGGTGTTGTCTTTTTATACTAAAAACTACGTGTACAATATTTACAATAACTTCCCAATACCCATCACCTGTGTTAGACAGTGAGTTTCTACCCTAAACCAATCCCAAAGTGCCACCGTCACCCAGAAGATGGAGGCCAAGAAGAAGAAGGAGAAAGGCTGGACATGCCCAGATCCCTCCATTTTGCCTTCTGAACCCCCATTCTAAAAACCCCAAAATCTATTTTTTCACCCCATGATAAATTCACTATTATTCTACTTAAACTGTCGTGGCTTGCAGACCTTCATCTAAGGTTGGTAATTTGCTCCAGGGGTCATAATCCAAACCACAGGGGCATCGTGGGCTCTGTGCCAGGGTCTCTGAGCCCCCTGGCAGGGTTTGGCCATCCAGGACAGCCAGAGGGATGCCCTGAATTCCGACATCTTCCCATTGTCACAACCATGTAATAAAACCGATGCTGGAAAATCAAACAGCTCAAGGCACATTCCCAGCAGCCCCATCCCATTTGTGATTTGTACAGGGACCCCAAAGGAATTCCTGTGTGGGGGCAGCTCAAGGCTTAATTTTGGAATTACTGTTGGGATTATTCCAGGAATGACTGCAGAGCTTCTGAACCAGAGGCCAGGATGGTCCAGCAGATGTTTGTACCTCCGAAGGATGGCAGGTTGTTTAGAAATAAAAAAAAACTTATAAAATGAAGACAGAAAGGAGGTGAAATAAGCTGAGATTTAATTAATATCTGGCCTTTTTGTGGACCACATGTCTCTTTTAAGGGGAAAACTGAGCAAGGAAAGATGTGTGTGATTTGTACAGAGACCCCAGCCTGTGGTACTGGGGAGCAGCAAGCAGCGCTCTGGCTGCTCTCAGGAGTGTCTGGCACCAAACCCTGCTGCAGACACACTAAATTTCCTCCTGCTGCAGAAGTTTGTGTACTTTTGACTGGTGCTAATTGATGGGCCGTGCCCTGGAGGGGCATAAATCTCTGCGAGTCAGATTTATGAGGACCCTCGTGTTTGTTTGGCAGCGTGAGCCTTGTTCCAGGGATAAATGGAGCGAGCAGGGAGAGCTGACAGGCTGAAAAATGGGAGATCTTCTTTCTCCCCTGGAATCCTGCACTTCCAGAGCCATAAAACCTGAATTCCTGGTGGTTGGGACGAGCAGCTCAGAGCTGGGAGATGTGCAGGTGTTTCCTGAGGGAAGCAGCCCCAGGTATTTTTGTTCCCCGTGTGCTGGAGGGATATCACATGTTTTTGTCAAGTGCCTGATTAAGTTTGACATTTGAAAATAGAACTTCACGCAGAAATAAGTACTGTACTTGTGAGTATTTAATTAAGATGTTTAGTTCCTGTCAAGGTTGGTAGTTTCTCTTTCCTGTTAAGGGCAATACGTCTGCAACTGCTGAAATTTCAGCAACCTGTACTTAACCTTTCCTCGTCATCCCATTTCCATAGAAATCTGATTAACAACTTTTAAAGTTCAGAAGCTGCCGCTAAATGCAATTAAAGCCCTTGTGGAGTCTGTTATTAAGAGCTGGCATTTAATGAAGACTGAGGGCACATTACTGTTCCCATCCACACTGGAGCAGGATGTCTTCAGCAATTAGCTGAAGGCCTGGAATACACAAAGTGTGCTGTAGTACCCAGCACTGAACATCCTTGGTATTTAAGCAACATGCTGCCTTTTTTTTTTTAATTTTTGCCTTCTCTTTGCTGGATTTTCTGTGGCAGTTTGAGCTGCAGAAGCGGGTTCAGCACAGAATTCTTCCCTGCAAAGTGGATGGCACCAAAGAGGAGTGGAGGAAGCTCCTTTCTTTGTGATTTAAAAATGTTTAACTTTACTTCACTTAAGAGCATCAATTTCCAGCTGTATTCTTCCCCACCTCCAAACTGTGCAGAGCCACTGGAGCTTGGCTAAATTATAATTGCAGAGCAGAAATCTGTACTCAATTACTTGTTCAACTCTTCCCACTCCTCCTTGACCTTTTTGTGTGCTGGGTGAGCAAAAGGAAGTCCAGGCAAACTGAGAGGGGCACTGAATCCTTCAGGGATTCAATGCTTTATTTTGTGCCATCTACAAAGCAGGTGGTAATTGCACTTTTTTTGGTCAAATTCCATGTTTTGGTGCATTTTAGGCTGTGTTTGGCTCATAGCTGGACCAGATTTATTTCACCAAGTTGTCACTTCTATCACAAGAATGTGCTAAAGAGGACGTGGACTGGAATTGTAGAACCATGGAATGGTTTGGGTTGGAAGGGACTTCAGAAATCATCTCAAATGGTTTGGGTTGGAAAGGATTTTGAAAATCATCTCATTCCAACCTCCTGCCATGGGCAGGGCCACCTTCCACCATCCCAGGGTGCTCCAAGCCCAATGTCCAGCCCGGCCTTGGACATTCCCAGCTTCTCTGGGAATTCTACTCCAGCCCTTTCCCAATCTCTCACCCAGGAATTCCTTCCTAATATCCCATCTAAATCTCCCTTCCTTTTGTGTAAATCTATGTGCAGACATAATATGTAAAAACACACACACAAAGATATTTTTATTTGCTCATCAAAACCATAGCAATTACAAACTCCCACCCTGAAGCTGACTGGGCTCACTTGTCAAAAACGCCAAAAGGATTTCTTTTTCTGTGTTTGTTTTGTGTTTTGTTTGGGTGCCAAGAGGCTGATAGCACAATGAGGAAGTGGCCTTGTTACTGGGATGGTTTCTGCCACTCTAATCTGTGTTTGCAGAACAGCTGAGGTGCCTGGAGAAAAATAAATGCTGTCCAATTGTTTTATGACCCAGTTAGTCAAATTGACTATTGGTAGCTGAAATAAATTTGTCACCAGTGTTTGTTTCTCCTTTATTAAAATATATAAATAAACCAGCAGAAATACAGGGAAGGATGGGGGGGGAAAGGAAAGCTGAGATCTTTTTCTCATTTTTAGAGACCAGGCTGGGTGGGGTGTGGAGCAGCCTGGGATGGTGGGAGGTGTCCCTGTCCATGGCAGGGATGTGGAATGGGATGAGCTTTAGGGTCCCTTCCCACCCAAAACCGTTCCATGATTCAACATAGCACAGGAAATTTTTAAAAATTTCAAAAAAAATTTTTTTAAAAATTAAAAAAAAATTTAAAAAATTCAAATTGCAGCAAAAAATTGAAATCCTTTCTCATTTCTCAGCAATATTAACTCATGGGTTAATAGGAAAATCCTGGCAGCTCTTGGCCTCCAAAAGCAGCCTCAGGTTTCCCTTTCTCCTGCCCTGGGACATCCCTGGTGCTCCCCAGGAATCTCCAGGGCAGCCCCAGCTTCCCTCTTGCTCTGCCCTCATCATCCTCATGGAGCATTTTAATCCCTCTCACACCTCACTGTTCCAAGCTGTGCTCTGGCCCTGTGCTTATTAACAACAACAGCAAGACACAACCTGAAAATCCACTTTAAAGGCAAGAAAAAACGAGATATTAAAAAATATCCACTTAAAAACCACCCAAAACACCTCAATTTAAATCCTTAGCCTGGGCACTTGTTACTGAGGCAGGGTCCCTTCTGCTGCTGTGGCATTTTGGGTGAAAGTTGTGCTTTTCAAATAATTTTGAGGTTTGTTCCTTCCCTTCCTCCCTCCCTGGAAGGAGATGAAAATTCCCAGATGTGCAGTAATTCCCAATTAGCATTGATAATGCCATCAGTGCATTATCGCTGATAATTGATAATGCACTGACAGCATTATCTGCAGAGTTTGGGAGGGATTTTTTACGTAATAAAAAAGGAATTCTTCTTGTACAGGAGTAGAATTGTGAGGTGCCATTAAAGAATTAATTTTATTAAGGGAATTTTATTATTATGTTTCAGTTAAATGAATTGGAGGAGCAACAAGAAGATTAGATGAAGGTGGAGCTGCATTACAGGTGTTCACAGCCCTTAAAAATTTTAAATTTTATTCCTTCAAACTTCCCTTTTTGCTTCCTTTGGTGTGTCTGCCAGCTGTGTGCTCAGCCCATGTTCTCCATGTGACAAAACTGACACAGGAAGCTCAGAGCTCTTCCAATTCAATTAACTCTTCCTCTTTTTTTTTTTTATTGAAATGCCACAATTCCTGCAGCATTTTAATTATCAAGACTTTTGATACAGCAACTTACTGGTAATTAGCTACAGACTGCTGCCTCACTGAGCTTTTCTTGTTCTGAGCTTTCTGGTTCTGGCACTTTGTGAACAGTTCTGTCTCCAGAGCTTGTGTGTGGGTTTGGAAAGCCAGGTGTGTGCTGAGGAAGGCAGGAGCCTCCCTTGAAGTAAAAAAAAATAAAAAAATGAAAATGTAAAAATGAAAATGCAATCCCCCTCCCTCTGAATTATTATAATTTTGAAATTAAGGCGCTCTCAAGCAAAAATATGGGAGCAGGAATAACAGTTCTTTATTAGGAAAATTAAAAATATAAATGCAATGGTATAAATAAAATAAACCACTGCCAGAGTCAGAACAGACCGGACACCCTGTCAGGGTGGTGACTGAAGCCACCATTTAATGGGACTTTTAATATTAAATTTCCAGCTGCTCTTGTGCATTTCCATCTCTTTTCCCTGATTTCTTGGTTTGTCACGATGGGGTTTGATTTGGTATTCCAGATGTGAGATCAAAGCTCTGCTTTTCGCAGCCATTTCCAGTGAACTGATTAATGCCCATTGCCTTTAATATCCCCACATTTTCCAGACTCAACTTTTCACAATAATCCTGTAGATCAAGACTTCCTTTACTTTCTGTAGAAATTTTCTATAGAAATTTTCTACAGAAAATTTCTACTTCTGTGGAAGTAGAAATTTCCCTCTGCTGACATTGAAATCCTCCCAGTACATTGATTATATTTTTGAAAATAGGAATAAAAGCACTAACAGGAAATGAGATTTTCTGTGTTCACTGTAAACATTATAATTTATAATTATAAATTATAAATTGAAATCCCCAAACATTATAATTTATAACCCAAACATTATCATTAATAACCATTCTCTAGTAATTTTCCATAGCAATGTGAGCCAGGTCCATTCAATCCAGAAAGGGATTGAAGCAACATTTAAAGAATTTAAATTTAAAGAACATTTAAAGAATTTAAGTTTAATTAACATTTAAAGCCACATATAAGGAATCCTGGAATGGTTTGGGTTGGAAAGGACCTTAAAGATCATCCAGTTCCAACCTCAACATTATCCCAGGTTCCTCCAAACTCCATCCAGCCTGGCCTTGGACATTCCAGGGATCCAGGGGCAACCTCAGCTTTTCTGGAAAAAACCCTTTTCATATGCTATCAATGATTCACCTTCTAATTTCTGCTGTTATAAAAATGAAGATGAGACTGAAAATGAGAATTGAGCCTGAAAATGAGAATTGAGCCTGAAAATGAGAAAGTTTCCATCCAACAAAAGAAAAGGAGGCTGAAATAATCTGATATTTCTCTTGGAATACAGAGGACTAAAAGAGGAATTAAGATTTTTGTGAGCTTGTAAAATCCAGTGTCAGTGATTTTCTCATTTCTAGTTGAACACTGTCCTGCCCCTGCCTGGATTTCTGTGTTGATTTGTGGTGTTTTGGCTTTTGTCACATCCTTGGTGGACATAAATCTTTATCTCTGTTTATTTAAAGCTGAATTTGTCACCATCATAAGAATACTTTAACCAGGACCTTTTCATCTTCTGGAAATCCCTGTTGCTGGGCATGAATTCTATTATTCCCCCTTAATTCTTTTTTAATAGAATCTTCTATCATCTGTTCTGTGGTATTGCCCCTGATCAATACGAGGTGGAGAGGCCAGTAATTACCTGGGCTTCTCATTCACCCTTGAAAAATTCCTGGTGTGTTGGTTTTCCTTGGATTTTCTGGACCCCCCCAAGTACAGAAAGGATGAGGAAATTCAGGATTTATGGTGTGGAGTTTGAAACTGGTTTGGTGATGGAGCAGAGTGTCCAGAATGCAGCTTCCATCTGAACTCAGGGGATGTGAGGTGTGAAATATCAATTAAGGCTTTTAATTGATAGAATAGAATTTATTCAGAGCTCAGCCCTCCTGTCTAAAACCTCACATAAGCTACAAAAAACCCGAATTAATTTATCTGTCACCCTGGCCAGGTGTGTTTTACTGCCCATGCTTTGTTCAGGTCAATCTTGGGTATAAAGGCATAAAAACCTCTCCAGCTTTTCCTGGGCCCAGCCAAGGAAGGAAAATGTGTGTTGGATTTGGCCATTTTCTGATTCAGAGGGAAAAAAACCCTGAGAGACATTTTAAAAACTTTTATTCCATTTTTACTCTCATGTGAAGGGCGAGACAATACAGATGTCATAATTCACCCCATCACAATGAGAAAAAAATAATTGTGTAGTTGTAACTACCTTATAGCCACAAAGTAAATTAATAATTACTGTTACCAACTATTTCCTAATTATGTTATAATACATTTGAAGTGTTAAATACATTATAAATGTTTTTTGGCCTATCAGCTTTAGCCACACCATGCTGTAAATGCCTTAAAGCCAATAATATAAAATTACCCTTCATGGGTGCCACTCCAATGCATCTTTCACAGTTTTATTTCTCCAAAGTTTCCAGTCTTATTTGCAAGGCCACCCTTTGGAACTTGTTTCCAGTTCCATTTCTCTCTCAGCAATGTCTGTCCCATTCCAGGGCATTTCTAACTCATCATTTCTCATCTCAAAGTTTGCACACAGGTGTGAGCTCTCTGTCAGGCTTTGAGAATTCTCTAAATTTCCCACAAATGAGGGTGTGGAGTGTCCCAGGAGCAGATTTGTCGTTGTGCCAGTGTTGCAGAAGGACAGAGCAGAGCCAGTGTCACCAGCTCAGTGTCACAGACAGCCCACACACACTGCTCCAGCCTTTCAGAATGTCAAAATTTAATTACACCTCCAAAGCCATAAAAATTGCTTTTTTAATAAACCCCTCGTTATTAATTCTCACTCCCAGAGAGCAGCTGGATGCTTTGTTGCCCTGCATTTATGCACAGCTTTATTTGTTTGAGGGATGTAAACACAGCCCAAGGTTGGCAGGATTCAGCCAGGGAGCACAAACTCCAAATCCTTGTTCCAGATGAGTGGGATGCTGCAAACTCCACAGTCCTTCATAAATCTTGCTGTGCAGCCACGTGATTAATGTCTAACGAGGTTTTGGGTTGGTGCCTCAGCAATTCCTAAGCAGGTGTTGTGGGATCAAATCAGGAAATCCCTCACATGGCTGCTCAGGAAGGTTCCTTTGGCTTACACAGGCAGGAGAGGCCTGGTTTGGGTGGTTTTTAAGTGGATATTTTTAATATCTGGGGGTTTTTCTTGAATTAAAGCAGATTTTTAGGTTGTGTCTTGCTGTGGTTGTTAATAAGCACAGGGCCAGAGCACAACTTGGAACAGAGAAATGTGAGATGGATTAAAATGCTCCATGAGGATGATGAGGGCAGAACAAGAGGGGAGCTGGGGCTGCCCTGGAGATTCCTGGGGAGCACCAGGGATGTCCCAGGGCAGGAGAAAAGGAAACCTGAGGCTGCTTTTGGAGGCCAAGAGCTGCCAGGATTTTCATATTAACCCATGAGTTAATATTGCTGAGAAATGAGAAAGGATTTCAATTTTCTACTGCAGTTTGAGGCCAAATGTGCTGTGCTGGATCATGGAATGGTTTTGGGTGGGAAGGGACCTTAAAGCTCATCCCATTCCACTTCCCTGGCATGGCAGGGACACCTTCCCAGTCCCAGGGTGCTCCAATCCTTCTTTGGACATTCCAGGGGCTCTCCTGGAGCCCCTGCAGGCCCTGCCCTGTGCTGGCAGCTCTCCCTGGAGCCTTCCCTGCTCCAGGGGAACATTCCCAGCTCTCCCAGCCTGACATTGGATCCATCTCCTCCCCAAGACATTCATGGACCCAGGAGATTCACTGGGAATCTCAGCAAACCATGAAGGGTCTCCCTTCCCTTCTCCTCTCTTTTCTCTCCCCATTTTCCATTAAAATCCCTCAGGATGGATTCTGAGTGTCCCAAATCCCAGAGTCCCAGAGCAGTTTGGGTGGGAAGGGACCTCCAAGCTCATTCCAGGGACACCTCCCCTATCCCAGGGTGCTGCAATCCTTCCTTGGGAACTGCAGGGATCAGGGGCAGCCCCAGCTGCTCTGGGAATCCCTTCCCAAAATCCCAGCCCAGGCTCCCTCTCCAGGGAATTCCCTCCATTCCCAGCTCTCCCAGCCTGGCATTGGATCCATCCCCACCCTGGCTCCTCTCCAGGAAGGAATTTTGGGCTCTGGGGGCTTCACTGGCAATCTCAGCACTCCAGGAAGGGTCTCCCTTCCCTTTGCCATCCCCAACTTCCATAAAAATCCCTGGGGATGGATTCTGAGTGTCCCAAATGCCAGAATGGTTTGGGTGGGAAGGGCCCTTCAAGCCCATCCCATTCCAAGCCCACCATCCCAGGCTGCTCCAGCCTGGCCTTGGGCACTGCAGGGATCAGGGGCAGCCCCAGCTGCTCTGGCAATGCCAGCCCAGGCAGGAATTGCTCATTGCCAAGATGCCACCCATGGCTGCCCTCTGGCAGTGGGAGCCATTCCCTGGGTGCTGTCCCTGCAGGCCTTGTCCCCAGTCCCTCTGCAGCTCTCCTGGAGCCCCTGCAGGCCCTGCCCTGTGCTGGCAGCTCTGCCTGGAGCCTTCCCTGCTCCAGGGAACATTCCCAGCTCTCCCTGGAGCCTTCCCTGCTCCAGGGGAACATTCCCAGCTCTCCTGGAGCCCCTGCAGGCCCTGAGGTTCCCTGAATCCTCTCAGAGATCTCTCCTGTCCCCTTTGGCTGTGTCCTGTCACTGCTCAGCCACATTTCCAGTTAATTCCTTCATCCCAAAGAATTTATGGCACTGTTGAATTCAGGGCACTGGAGCAGAAAGGGCTTTGATCTGTCTGGCCCAGTTTCTGCTACAATTGAAATTTTTCAACTGAAGAATGAACTCCCAATTCCTGTCTCCCTCCTTTCATCTTCTCAGGGGTGCCCACATCCCTGGAATGTTCCAGGCCAGGCTGGACAGGGTTTGGAGCAGCCTGGGACAGTGGGAGGTGTCCCTGCCATGGCAGGGGTGGCACTGGAGGGGCTTTAGGATCCCTCTGAACCCAAATCATTCAATAATTCCATGAATTTTAAGGATAATTGTCAAAATCAGCTTTTACAGCTTCTGACTTTGTCATAGCCTTGTGTAATAAATCATTGCATCAAGTAAATTAACAATAAATTAACATTTTTTTTCTCTCATTTTTCCCAATTTTTGGCATTTTCTGAACATCTTCGAGCAAACTCTTATCCCAATTCTCTGTTTCACCTTTTACCCACAGGGATAATTCATTCTGCTCCCAATCCAAACCTCTCTTGGTTTATTGTAATCCTGGGTTTCACACTTAATATTCCCCACTCCTGGATACAAAGTGACACCAGAATCGTGGAATCCATCATAAGCAGGTTTCATCCATAATGGAAGAACAAATTGCTTAAATTTTTTTCCTTTTTTTTTCCCCCAACTTGATTAAGTTTGAGGGTTTAATTAGATTTTCGTGGCGATTTTCGGGTTGTTAATTTAAGTGGAGAAGATGAAATGCAAATAGGTGAATACAAACGGGTTTTGCTAAATTAGTGTCAAAAATTAGCACAGTGATTATTTTTACCAATAAACACAAATTTTCAAAGCCTGTGCTCGGGTAAAGTTTTAATTGAGCTGGTTTAGGAATCAGATTTTCTCTGTGTGTTTGTATTATTTTTTTTTTTCCAAGCCATCCCAAATTGTTTCTAATTAGGGGCACGATTCCATTTGCTTGGATATTTATTCCTGTGTAATTTGTTTCAACTTAGGCAGCACAGGAGTGATGAATTCTTTTCATTACCTCCAACTGTCTTTGATGGGCTTTGACTGGCTAATTATTCACATGGAACACATTCCCAACAGCCTGTGAGTAGGTAAAAATTCCTGGAAATAAACAGACTTTGACAAAAGTTCATTTTTGAGGGCTTTTATTTCATCTTCAGACACAATGAAATTAAAAATGGAATCATTTGGGGTCTGGTTTTACTTCTGCACCTTAAATAATATCAAATATTGGGTTGCAAAGGTTTCACAGGAGGGAAGGTGTCACAAAGGGAACCCCCAGCCCCTCACTGAGTGATTTGGGGCTGGAAAATCCATCCTAAACTCCACTGGCAGCTGTGGGAATTCATATTTTCAATGACAAAAAAAGCATGATTGGGTTGGGAGCTATTAAAGGACAATTTTTGCAGCTTTCCCAGGGTATTTTCCATCACATGGGACCCCCAGCACACATATAGATGTTTCTTATTTCTCCATATAAATATGTTGGAAGTATTCAAGCACATAAATACATTGATAAACCAAGATATTTTAAATAAATACATTTATAAACCAAGGTATTTTAACTTCACTGCTCACTATTGCAACCCTTTGTTTTGAAGAGCATTAATTATATTTATAATCAGTGTATTAACTCACCCACCCTCTTGCCATGGCTGCCATGGATGGAATCACTTTTGGGAATTTTTGCAGGTTTCTTTTGGGACTTGGAGCAGATTGAGTTGGTCAAAAACCTCATTCCTGGAAGTGTCCAAGGCCAGGCTGGACAGGACTTGGAACATGGGCATGGCAAGGGGTGGGAACGATCTTGAAGATCATTCCATGTTTAGGAATATCAAATAAATTTTTACCAAATTAGAGCCAGTCCTCAGGGTATAATTTTTTTTTTTTTTAATAAAGCTGTGTTTCTGCCAATTAGAATTTCTGCGAATTTTGGTTATTTTCCTACACAGAACCTAAAAATTCCAGCGACACAGTGAGCCTGTTTTAGCCCAGCTGCTGAGCTCTCTCCTGTAGGAGCAGAGTTTGGGATAATTGGGAGTGGGGCTGCCCCAGCTCATCCCCAGTGGGTTAAAGCTGTGAGAAGCAGGTGAGCAGCATTAAAGGTGATGAACCATGGAGTGCCCAGGTGTGCTGAGTGACCACAGAGGGCACACAGGGGCACTGCATGAACATGAGGGCATAAAAGGCTGGGCTAAAGAGCAAGAAAGGCAGATGTTTGCAGACTTCTGAAGTGGTAAGGTATTATTCTGTATGAGTTGAATCCTTCTGGAATTTTATGGTGACACTCTGGGTATGGTGGTCGTCTCAACTGTGGCATGTGCTGTGGCACTAACACTGTACAGAACTTGAAAAATATAAAAGCTAAAATTCTAAGGTATCACCAAAATGTGCTTCAACCTCATGATGGAATGGTTGGGTGGGAAGGTGTAGGTGCAGAGATAATTGGGAGTGGGGCTGCCCCATCCTCATCCCCAATTGGCTCCAGCTGTGGGAAGCAGGTGAGCAGCATTAAAGTTAACGAGCCATGGGGTGCCCAGGTGTGCTGAGCAACCACAGAGGGCACACAGGTGCCCTGCATGAACATGAGGGGATAAAAGATTCGGCTTAAGAACAACAAAGGCAAGGTTTGAAGCCTTCTGGAGTAGATTGGTGTTACTGTGTATGGGGTAAATCCTTCTGATATGGTTTGGTGACACTCCGGGTATGGTGGCCATCTCAACTGTGACAATGGAAGGATGGATGGAAGGTACAGGCAAGAGTTTGTGGTAGTTGGGGTTGGGGCTGTCCCAGACTCATCCCCAGAGGGTTCAGCTGTGAGGAGCAGGTGAGCAGCATTGATGCTGATGAGCCATGGAGTGCCCAGGTGTGCTGAGCAACCACAGAGGGCACACAGGTGTTGTGCATGAACATGAGGGGATAAAAGGTTGGGCTAAAAAACAAGAAAGGCAGATGTTTGCAGACTTCTGAAGTGGTAAGGTATTATTCTGTATGAGTTGAATCCTTCTGGAATTTTATGGTGACACTTTGGGTATGGTGGCCGTCTCAACTGTGACACTAACATGTACAGAATTTGAAAAATATAAAAGCTAAAATTCTAAGGTGTCACCAAAATGTGCTTCAACCTCATCACGGAATGGTTGGGTGGGAAAGTGTAGGCACAGAGATAATTGGGAGTGGGGCTGCCCCAGCCTCATCTCTAATGGGCTCCAGCTGTGAGAAGCAGGTGAGCGGCATTAAAGGTGATGAGCCATGGAGTGCCCAGGTGTGCTGAGTGACCACAGAGGGCACACAGGGGCACTGCATGAACATGAGGGGATAAAAGGTTGGGCTTAAGAACAACAAAGGCCAAGGTTTGAAGCCTTCTGGAGTAGATTGGTGTTACTGTGTATGGGGTAAAGCCTTCTGATATGGTTTGGTGACACTCTGGGTATGGTGGCCATCTCAACTGTGACAATGGAAGGATGGATGAAAGGTACAGGCACAGAGTTTGTGGTAGTTGGGGTTGGGGCTGTCCCAGACTCATCCCCAGTGGGTTAAAGCTGTAAGGAGCAGGTGAGCAGCATTGATGGTGATGAGCCATGGAGTGCCCAGGTGTGCTGAACGACCACAGAGGGCACACAGGTGCCCTGCATGAACATGAGGGGTATAAAAGGTTGGGCTGAAGGACAAAGAGGGCAGATGCTGCAGCCTTCTGAAGTGGTTTGGTGTTACTGTGTATGGGGTGAAGCTTTCTGATATTGTATGGGGATACTCTGGGTATGGTGGCCATCTTAACTGACATGTGCTGCAGCACTAATACAGTGCAGGATTTGAAAAATATAAAAGCTAAAATTCTGAGGCACCACCAGAACATGCTTCAACCTCATAATGGAATGGTTGGGTGGGAAGATGTAGGCACAGTGTTTGTGATAATTGGGAGTGGAGTTGCCCCAGCCATCTCCCTAATGGGCTCCAGCTGTGAGAAGCAGGTGAGCAGCATTAAAGGTAACGAGCCATGGAGTGCCCAGGTGTGCTGAGCTACCACAGAGGGCACACAGGTGTTGTGCATGAACATGAGGGGATAAAAGGTTGGGCTGAAGAGCAAGAAAGGCAGATGTTTGCAGCCTTCTGAAGTGGTAAGGTATTATTTTGTATGAGTTGAATCCTTCCGAAATTTTATGGTGACACTCTGGGTATGGTGGCCGTCTCAACTGTGACATGTGCTGTAGCACTAATGCAGTACAAGATTTGAAAAATATAAAAACTAAAATTCTAAGGTATCACCAAAATGTGCTTCAACCTCATCATGGAATGGTTGGGTGGGAAGGTGTAGGTGCAGAGATAATTGGGAGTGGGGCTGCCCCAGCCTCATCCCTCATTGGCTCCAGCTGTGGGAAGCAGGTGAGCAGCATTGCAGGTGATGAGCCATGGAGTGCCCAGGTGTGCTGACCAACCCCAGAGGGCACACAGGTGCCCTGCATGAACATGAGGGGATAAAAGGTTGGGCTGAAGGACAACAAGGGCAGAGGTTTGCAGACTTCTGAAGTGGTTTGGTGTTACTGTGTATGGGGTAAAGCTTTCTGATATTGTATGGGGATACCCTGGGTATGGTGGTCATCTTAACTGACATGTGCTGCAGCACTAATGCAGTACAAGATTTGAAAAATATAAAAGCTAAAATTCTAAGGCACCACCAGAACATGCTTCAACCTCATCACAGAATGGTTGGGTGGGAAGGTGTAGGCACAGTGTTTGTGATAATTGGGAGTGGAGTTGCCCCAGCCATCTCCCTCATTGGCTCCAGCTGTGAGAAGCAGGTGAGCAGCATTGCAGGTGATGAGCCATGGAGTGCCCAGGTGTGCTGAGCAATCACAGAGGGCACACAGGGGCACTGCATGAACATGAAGGGTATAAAAGGTTGGGCTGAAGGACAAAGAGGGCAGATGCTGCAGCCTTCTGAAGTGGGAGGCTGTTACTGTGTATGGGGTGAAACGTTCTGAAATTCTTTGGTGACACTCTGGGTATGGTGGCCATCTCAGCTGTGACATGTGCTGTGGCACTAACACTGTACAGAACTTGAAAAATATAAAAGCTAAAATTCTAAGGTATCACCAAAATGTGCTTCAACCTCATCATGGAATGGTTGGGTGGGAAGGTGTAGGCACAGAGATAATTGGGAGTGGGGCTGTCCCAGCCTCATCTCTAATGGGCTCCAGCTGTGAGGAGCAGGTGAGCAGCATTGATGGTGATGAGCCACGGAGTGCCCAGGTGTGCTGAGTGACCACAGAGGGCACACAGGTGCCCTGCATGAACATGAGGGGATAAAAGGTTGGGCTGAAGGACAACAAGGGCAGAGGTTTGAAGCCTTCTGAAGTGGTTTGGTGTTATTGTGTATGGGGTGAAGCTTTCTGATATTGTATGGGGATACCCTGGGTATGGTGGCCATCTTAACTGACATGTGCTGTAGCACTAATACAGTGCAGGATTTGAAAAATATAAAAGCTAAAATTTTAAGGTGTCACCAAAATGTGCTTCAACCTCATAATGGAATGGTTGGGTGGGAAGATGTAGGCACAGTGTTTGTGATAATTGGGAGTGGAGTTGCCCCAGCCATCTCCCTAATTGGCTCCAGCTGTGAGAAGCAGGTGAGCAGCATTAAAGGTAACGAGCCATGGAGTGCCCAGGTGTGCTGAGCTACCACAGAGGGCACACAGGTGCCCTGCATGAACATGAGGGGATAAAAGGTTGGGCTAAGGAGCAAGAAGGGCAGATGCTGCAGCCTTCTGAAGTGGTTTGGTGTTACTGTGTATGGGGTAAAGCCTTCTGATATTGTTTGGTGACACTCCGGGTATGGTGGCTCTCTCAGCTGTGACATGTGCTGTAGCACTAATGCAGTGCAGGATTTGAAAAATATAAAAGCTAGAATTCTAAGGTATCACCAAAATGTGCTTCAACCTCATCATGGAATGGTTGGGTGGGAAAGTGTAGGCACAGAGTTTGAGGTGATTGGGAGTGGGGCTGCAGCCCAGCCCCAGCCTCATCCCTCATTGGCTCCAGCTGTGAGAAGCAGGTGAGCAGCATTGCAGGTGATGAGCCATGGAGTGCCCAGGTGTGCTGACCAACCCCAGAGGGCACACAGGTGCCATGCATGAACATGAGGGGATAAAAGGTTGGGCTAAGGAGCAAGAAGGGCAGATGCTGCAGCCTTCTGAAGTGGGATGCTGTTACTGTGTATGGGTTAAATTCTTCTGATGTTGTATGGTGACGGTCTGGGTATTGTGTCTGTCTCTGCTGTGACTGGATGGAGGGATGGAAGGATGGTGTAGGCACAGAGTTTGAGGTGATTGGGAGTGGGGCTGCCCCATTCTCATCCCCAATTGGCTGCAGTTGTGAGAAGCAGGTGAGCAGCATTGCAGGTGATGAGCCATGGAGTGCCCAGGTGTGCTGACCAACCCCAGAGGGCACACAGGGGCACTGCATGAACATGAGGGGATAAAAGGTTGGGCCAAAGAACAAGAAGGGCAGATGCTGCAGCCTTCTGACGTGCCATGGTGTTACTCTCTATGTGGGATTGCTTGGAGCCTTCTGGAGCTGCCTGGTGGTGCTGTGTGCCTGGTGCCCTGTGTCCTGCAGCCTTGCTGAGCTCTGTCCCTCCCCCAGATGCTGCTGACCGAGTACCTGGACATGAAGAACACCCGTGCAGCCTCGGAGCCCTCGGCCCAGCTCAGCTACGCCAGCTCCGGCCGCGAGTTCGCCGCCTTCTTCGCCAAGAAGAAACCCCAGAGACCCAAGAACCCTCTCTTCAAGTAAGTGCTGGGGGTTTCTAAAGCTCTGCTAAGCTGCCTTTGGTCCCTGGAGTGCTGCTGGTAATGGCAGTTTCACAGTGTGAGAGGTGTGGAAGCTCCTGGATGGGGATTTAATGCCCGGAGCTGAAGATCTGTTATGGATTCAGCGCTGGGTTTTAGAGCTGAGCTCTTCCCAGGGCTGGCAATCCCATTACAGGAGCTGCTGCAGAGCATGGAGTGATCCATTCTGCCTCTCTTTGTCCGTGGTGAATTCAGGAGCTGTTAGAGGGAGCGATAAAGGGCGCTGGACAAAGGGAATTAAGATAACTGTGTAATTACTGCATAGACTAAGCACTTAATCCTGTCACTAACTCCTTTAATTCAGCGGTCAGGCTGCAAAGAATTAAGTGGTTGGGAGGAGAGTGTAAGGGAGAGGAGGATGAGAGAGGCTGGGTGGCCAAGGGAAGGATTTGGGAGAGCAAATTTGTGCAGCAGTAAGGAGTGAGGAGCTGCTGAGCAGCGCTGGTGGAGGAGGAGATTCACACCTGCATTTGGGGGAGCTGTGCTGGAATTTTCTTCTCTTCCACCACCTGCCCGTGCTGGCCATCCTCTTGGGCCTCTTGAGGATTCTGGAGAGGACCTAAAAGTGCTGGTTTGTGCTCCCAAAATGAGTAGATGTCCTTTCATAGTACCTGAAATCCCAGTTGTAAATCCAAGTCTGCTTTCCCAGCATGAGCTCTCCTGCAACCTGCTGTTATTACAGGTTAAGTGTTGTCTCCTTCCCCTGTCAGCCCATGATTGTTACCTCTCAACCCTTTTTTTTTTTTAACTCCCTCATGGCCATTTTGGGCTGAGAATTCCACTTGGAATTTACTCTGACCTGCAGATGGATAATTGGAGTTCATCCCATGTCCCTGGGTGTACAGGGACTCAATGGGGATTTTTTTGGGGGTTTGAGGACTAAGTTTGGGGTTAAAGCTGGAAGGATGAGGCTCCAGCACCTCAGCAGAGAGGAGGTGGCTGTGATGGTTCAAGGGAAGGTGAATCACCTCGTGGGAGCAGCGTCTCTCCGCACTGCTGTGCTGTCACCGAGTGATGCCATCCCTGCAGTGACAGCAGCACTTATTGGGATCTCTCATTTGGTTATCTGTCAGCTGTCACCATATCTACGGAAATCTCCCTCGAAATGGAATTTCTCAGCCCACTGAGGTTTGTACGTGTTTGATGGAGTGTTATTCTTGTCTCCCCTCCCATCTTCAGTGCTTTCTGTGCCAGGCTCCTTTCCATTAGCTCTGTCCAAATCTCTCCTCTTGTCACCACAGAATCTGCATTTCGTTCCTCACCAGTCTCTTAGGGCAGGGCTCCACCTCGTGTTTTGCTCACTGGGGGATGCAGGTGTTGGTGCTGTGTCCTGTGGTAGCTGTGAGCTCATTTAATTAATATTAAATACTGACCTAATTTAATTAATATTAAATGTTTCTGCTAGCTATGTCCTCAAGGAATAGAGGGAAGTTGTGTCCTGCTCTCTAGAAATCAGGAGCTGGAGTTTAGAGGGAACCCAGAATCCTTTTTTCCTTCAAAATTGATATAATAAATTAATATTTCTTTAGCTGCAATGTTGGCTTGAAAAAAGCTTCAGATGAAGGAGAATTTGGACAATTTATGCCATGATAATTTTTTTCTTCTTTTTTGAAACTTTTTTCTCTTCCCAAAAGTAGCCAAGGGCATGCTCAGGTTGCCAGCTCAGTTTTCCAAGATAGAGATCAGGAAATAAGACAGGAGTGAATTGTACTGGCAAGAGTTAAACACCCAATAAATCAGTCCCAGACTTGGCTGTGATTCTGTGTAGTTGTAAAGAAAACAAAAATGTTTTGAAGGCTTTGTGGGAGGATCAGCATTGGGAAGGGAGTTACAAGGGGTTGAGTGGGAGCAGGAATGTGGGGAAGGGCAGCTGGAGGAGGTGGCAGAGGAAGGGAAATAGGGGAGACAAACCTGGAGGATGGCTGTGGAAAAAAAGGGGAGAAAAACTGGGAGATGGTTGTGGAAAAGAAGGGAAATGGGAGAGGAAAAACTGGGGAATGGTTGGGGAAAAGAAGGGAAATAAGGGAGAAAAACTGGAGGACAGTTAGGGGAAATAAGGGGAGGAAAAGTGGAGGATGGTTGTGGAAAAGAAAGGGAAATACGAGAGGAAAAACTGGAGGGTGGCTGTGGAAAAGAAGGGAAATAAGGGAGAAAACCTGGAGGGTGGTTGTGGGGAAAAAAGGGAAATAAATGGGGGAGAAGAACCTGGGGAATGATTGTGGGAAAGAAGGGAAATGGAGGAGAAAAACCTGAGGGATGGTTGGGGAAAAGAAAGGGAAATGGGTGAGGAAAACCTGGATGGTTGTGGGGGAAAAAGTGAAATGGGGGAGAAAAACTGGGGGATGGCTGTGGAAAAGAAGGGAAATTGAGGATTAAAACTGGATGACTGTGGAAAAAAGGGAAATGGGGGAGGAAAACTGGAGGATGGTTGTGGAAAAGAGGGGAAATAATGGGGGAGGAAAACTGGAGGATGGTTGTGGAAAAGAGGGGAAATAATGGGGGAGGAAAACTGGAGGATGGTTGTGGAAAAGAGGGGAAATAATGGGGGAGAAAAACTGGAGGATGATTGTGGGAAAAAAGGGAATGGGGAGAAAAACTGGGGGGTGGCTGTGGAAAAGAAGGGAAATAATGAAAGAGAAAAACCTGGAAGGTGATTGGGGAAAAGAAGGGAAATGGGAGAAGAAAACCTGGAGGATGGTTGTGGAAAAGAAAGGTAAATAGGGAGAAAAACCTGGGGGATGGTTGTGGAAAAGAAAGGGAATGGGGAGAAAAACTGGGGGGTGGCTGTGGAAAAGAAGGGAAATGGAGGATTAAAACTGGATGGTTATGGAAAAAAAGGGAAATGGGGGAGGAAAACTGGAGGATGGTTGTGGATAAGAAGGAATGAGGTCTGGGTTTGGTGCCTGGAAAGAGCTGTGGGATAATGCTGCTCTTGTTGTCTCACTGAGGACAGAAAGGAGCACGTGGGGAACACAGAGCCAAGAATTTACAGCCCTTTTAATTAAAATCAGAAGGGTTTGTTGTATTTTGATAAATCGTTATTAGTTCAGTTGCAACAACAGCAACACTCAGAGTCCAAATTAAAGCAGAAAAGCCTCATTAATAGAAATAATCTTAACACTAGTGCCCAGGAAAGCTGGGAGATGCTTTCCCCTGCCCCTGGTGTGATGCTCTTGTTCCCAGTGTCCCTCTGAGGCTGATTCCACCTTCCTGAGCTCTGGGATTGGGGAGGGAATGAGGAGTTGCTACAGCAAATCCTCAACATCTCGAGGTCTGCTTGTGACAGAAGTTTGCTTTCCAAGTCTGATGCCTCAGGTTTAGCTTTTCTATTTTTCCCATTCTGTGCTGCTTTAGTGTGTGGGTCTGGGCTCCATATTATGGGATGGTGAGCTGTGTGCACAGAGCAGGGAGACAAAACAATTCCTGCCCCAGCTGGGCACCAAGGACAAATGCCCCAAATCTCAGGTTTAACAGGGCAGGGGCTGAGTGATCACTCACCCTGCACCTTGAGAGATGTCCCTCATTTCACACCTCAGTGCCAACTCTGGCTCTGCCAAAGGGCATCTGAGCCCTTCTGAAGCCCCAGAGACACAGAGGAGCCTTCCACCATGGCAATGCCACTGTGGGCATCAGTGCTGGTGTCAGGAGCTCATCCACGTCCTGGTGACAGCCTGGGACAGTTTGGTTAAACAACACAACCCATTTTTTACAGCACCAACCACTCCTGATGGCTGTGTCAAGGATGGGGTTCCCATCAAGTGGATCCTGAAAGGTGATGATGCCTCAGGTTTAGCTTTTATATTTTTCAGATTCTTTGGTGTGAGGGTCTGAGCTTCACATTCAGGGATGGTGAGCTGTGTGCACAGAGCAGGGAGACAAAACAATTCCTGCTCCAGCTGGGCACCAAGGACAAATGCCCCAAATCTCAGCCCAGGAGCACAAACCCCGTGGGCTGCAGAGAGAAAAACAAGCAGGGTGGGACTGCCTGGGCTGAAGCTGGAATGGGACAATGAACTGCAAGGGGCAAATGGAGCAGAACTGATCCCAGGGAGAGAGCCCGGGAGCGCTCGTGCATTTTGGGGCCGTTTTGGGTCATTTTGGGTGCAGCCCTGGCTGGGCTCTGGTGCTGCCCAAGGTGCAGCCATGGATCCTTTCCATAAATCCCTGCTTTATTCTGGAACTCTGCCCTAGCTCAGCCTGCACAGGGCTTTATGTCCACTGGGGCTTTTTGAAGGTTTTGTCCCCACCATGAGCTCCCTGGTCCCCATTGCCCATCCAGGCACTCCCAGGAAATGCAATTTTTGCTTCTTTTTTTCTGCTGAGGTTGGAATTAAATGTGTGAGACAGTATTTCTTGTTAGACTCAGATGTTTATTATTTATGTGTATTACAGTCTCACAAGCTGTGAGTTTTGTAGCCCTTAATTTTAATAAGCTAAAAATGAAGACGTCTCTCTCTTTCTGCAAGGTTTTTTAAGGATAAGCTGTCTAATTAAGAAATGTCACTTAAATTATTTTTACTTTTAACCCAAAAACTAACTGCTTTGTAATGGGGACTTTATCTAATTACACAAAACCACCAGAATGGGGACTTTTTTATCCAATCACACAAAACCACCCAAACTTATGAAGAAAGTAAAGAAAGACCAGCTTCTGCCCTAAAACTTCTATCTTGCTTTATATATGTTACTATATTCTGAAACCTTTAACTCTGAATTTTCCACCATGTGATATTACACACTTCTATTCAAGCTAAATGCTTATAGTCTTAATTTTATTATTCATTTTTGGAAGGTTTTTCTAGAGCCTCAGGTCCAGTGCAGTGTTCTCTTGGGGGTCAGTGCCTGAAAGTACAGAAAGTGTAAAATTCTCAGCAATCAGGGTTCCAACAGCCAGGATTGGTTTTGGTTTTTGTGGGATTTTTTGGGAAGGGCCTGCCTGGGGAGCATCCCTTGGCCATGGGACTGTTGTGGTCACAGGGACATTGAGGTGTCAGACCAGGGCCCAGTCTGGGGCATTTTAGTAAAAGTGCCAAAAATCCTCTTGATGGGGTAGAAATAGAAAATATGGAAAATATTTGGATTAGTCCTTGTGAATTATTAGAGCCATACAGTAAATAATAATTGATTGGTCCCTAATTTGCAGGAGAATATTTTTATATTATTAAGAGCTGAAGGGTGTTTATATTTTACATTTAATGTTTTAATAATGTACATTTTATATTCTAATTTTATAAATAATACATTTTATATTTTTATATTTAGTTATATTTAACTTGTTTATAATTAATATTTTTATATTTATGTTAATTTTATAAATAATAAATTTTCTATTTTAAATTTACGTATTATTAAGAGCTGAAGGGCGCTTATATTTTACATTTTAATAATATACATTTTCTATTTTAATTTTATAAATAATGTTTTATATTTTATATTTATTTATATTTAATTAGTATTAATATTTTTATACTTATATTGATTGTATAGATAATATGTTTTCTATTTTAATTTTATATATTATTAAGAGCTAAAGGGTCCTTATATTTTACATTGTATATTTTCATAATATACATGTTCTATTTTAATTTTAATTTTATAAATAATACATTTTATATTTTTATATTTAATTTCTATTTATATTTTTATATTTATATTAAGTTTATAGACAATACATTTTATATTTTAATTTTATATAGTATTAAGAGCTGAAGGGCGCTTATATTTTACATTTTAATAATATACATTTTCTAATTTAATTTTATAAATAATACATTTATATTTTATATTTATTTATATTTACTTAATATTAATATTTTTATATTTATATTAATTTTATAGATAATAAATTTTATATTTTAATTATTAAAATAATACATTTCTATTTTAATTATTAAGAGCTGAAGGGTACTTATATTTTACATTGAATATTTTAATAATATACATTTTATAGTTTACTTTTATAAATAATATGTTTTATATTTTTATATTTATATTTAATTTCTATTTATATTTTTATATTTATATTAAGTTTATAGATAATACGTTTTAGATTTTACTTTTATATGTTATTAAGAGCTGAAGGATGCTTATATTTTACATTGTATATTTTAATAATATACATTTTCTAATTTAATATTATAAATAATACATTGATAGTTTAATATTTATTTAATTAATATTATTTTTATTTTATATTTAATTTCTAGCTATGTTTTTATATTTATATTAAGTTTATAGATAATACGTTTTAGATTTTAATTTTATATATTATTAAGAGCTAAAGGGTCCTTTTATTTTACATTGTATATTTTAATAATATACATTTTCTAATTTAATTTTATAAATAATACGTTTTATATTTTTATACTTATATTTAATTTCTATTTATATTTTTATATTTATATTAAGTTTACAGATAATACGTTTTATATTTTAATTTTATATAGTATTAAGAGCTGAAGGGTGCTTATATTTTACATTGTATATTTTAATAATATACATTTTCTAGTTTAATTTTATAAATAATACGTTTTATATTTTTATACTTATATTTAATTTCTATTTATATTTTTATATTTATATTAAGTTTATAGATAATACATTTTATATTTTAATTTTATATATTATTAAGAGCTGAAGGGTGCTTATATTTTACATTGTATATTTTAATAATATACATTTTCTAGTTTAATTTTATAAATAATACGTTTTATATTTTTATATTTATATTTAATTTCTATTTATATTTTTATATTTATATTAAGTTTACAGATAATACGTTTTAGATTTTAATTTTATATATTATTAAGAGCTGAAGGGTGCTTATATTTTACATTGTGTATTTTAATAATATACATTTTATATTTTAATTTTGTAAGACATTTTATATTTTATTTATATTTATTTATATTAATTTTTATTTACATTAATAGTAATATTTCATTTATATTAATTTTATAAATGATACATTTTCTATTTTAATTTTTATATCTTTTTAAGAGCCGAGTGGTGCTTCCAGTGCCTGAAACTGAGTGAATTCCTTTGAATTCCAGGTTTGAATCCTCGTCCCATGCCATCAGCATGAGCGCGTACCTGAGGGAGCAGAGGAGGGAGCTGTACAGCCGGAGTGGGGAGCTGCAAGGTGAGCAAAGGGATCCTTGAAAATTGCAGAATTCCCTCCTGCAGGAGCTGGAATTTCCTGCCCAGCCTCTGGCAGGAACTGATTTCTGCCCTGAATCTCTCCAGGATTATTATCAGGTTGTGAAGGGTTTCTCTTTATTCTCTCAGCGTTTTCAGCTGGAGGTCAAGTGTCCGGTTTTCGGCTGTTTGAGGGGCCTGGAAGGCCCGGGGGTGGCCTTGGGACAGCCCGCGTATCGAAGGACGAGAAGAGGCTTCAGTTCTTCTTTCTGGTTTTATGTTTATTAATTGTTTATCTAAAAGATGTTCTTTCAGCCTAACAAAGATCCGCTCAGCAGTCAGCCATGGGCACACTGTGCCGTCCCACAGACCACCACGTATCTTTATACCCATTGTTACGTGTACAATATTTATCATTTTTCCCCAATACTATCTATTCTTATAGCTCGGTGTACTCTTAGTAATAACCAATCTAGAGGTGCCACCGTGGCCAAAGAAGATGGAGGAGAGGAGGAAGAAGAAGGAGGGCAGGACACACCCCAATTCCTCCATCTTACTCCTCTAAACCCCCCTGTACATAAATCCTAAACCCTGTGTCTCACCCTCTAATTAGCTAATCTTTTCACCCTTCACCCCGGTGAGGCCCTCTTATCTTCATAAAGGTGTCGTCTCCCGTGTAGGGTCAAAGTCCAGCCACCAGACACTTCTGGCAACATTCCAGGACTCCCGGGCCCCCCAAGGGTGGTCTCGGGGGCCCTGCATCCCAGGACTCAAATCCTGAGATCCCACAGTCAAGGTCTTAAAAAATATTCCTCCAAGAAAAGGTGAAATGCAAACAACCTCACCATGAGCGCTGGGTTTGGGTGTTGGAGCTACCTGGGATATTTATCTGCAATTTATTTCCTTACTGTGATGCAATTTATTTATTTCACAATTTATCTGCAATTTATTTCCTTACTGTGATACAATTCATTTATTTCACAATTTATCTGCAATTTATTTCCTTACTGTGATACTTGCCCTGCATTGCTTTGGGAGCTGAGCTCAGGCAGCTCCAGTTTGAAGCTGGATGGACTAAAATGACCAATTCTTTGTGTTTTGTGCACCTGAGGAGCTTCACAGGGTTTGCAGATGGTGAACCTGGGCACGTGGGCTGCTTTGCTGGTTTCTGTGTGTGCCCAGGGAAGTGTTCCTGCTCTGGCATGGCATCATTTCCCTTGGGTTTCCTGCATGATCCAGTGGTTGGGTATGGCAGCAGAATCAAGGGAATATCCTAAGATAAATTCTCTGTATCATCTATTCCAGTTTCTTCCTGGGCTAATCATAACAAGAAAATAATTTCTGTTCTTCAGATATTACAGTGATGACCATGATAATTTTGTCCATGATAATTTTCAGCTGGCTGTTAATTGAGCATGTTTTATAATTTACTAGAGAATTTTTGGATGCCTTTGTGTTCCCTTTCCTCCTTTCATGACCTGGAGCTACCTTGGATATTTGTGTCCTTACTGTGATACTTGCCCTGCATTGCTTTGGGAGCTGAGCTCAGGCAGCTCCAGTTTGAAGGTGGATGGACTAAATTGACCAATTCTTTGTGTTTTGTGCACCTGAGGAGCTTCACAGGGTTTGCAGATGGTGAACCTGGGCACTTGGGCTGCTTTGCTGGTTTCTGTGTGTGCCCAGGGAAGTGTTCCTGCTCTGGCATGGCATCATTTCCCTTGGGTTTCCTGCATGATCCAGTGGTTGGGTTTGGCAGCAGAATCAAGGGAATATCCTAAGATAAATTCTTTTGTGTCATCTATTCCAGTTTCTTCCTGGGCTAATCATAACAAGAAAACAATTTCTGTTCTTCAAATATTACAGTGGTGACAAAGGGCAGAATTTCTGCTGAAACTCTTGTCCATGATAATTTTCAGCTGGCTGTTAATTGAGAATGTTTTATAGTTTGCTAGAGAATTTTTGGATGCCTTTGTGTTCCCTTTCCTCCTTTCATGACCTGGAGCTACCTTGGATATTTGTGTCCTTACTGTGATACAATTCATTTATTTCACAATTTATCTGCAATTTATTTCCTTACTGTGATACTTGCCCTGCATTGCTTTGGGAGCTGAGCTCAGGCAGCTCCAGTTTGAAGGTGGATGGACTAAATTGACCAATTCTTTGTGTTTTATGCACCTGAGGAGCTTCACAGGGTTTGCAGATGGTGAACCTGGGCACGTGGGCTGCTTTGCTGGTTTCTGTGTGTGCCCAGGGAAGTGTTCCTGCTCTGGCATGGCATCATTTCCCTTGGGTTTCCTGCATGATCCAGTGGTTGGGTTTGGCAGCAGAATCAAGGGAATATCCTAAGATAAATTCTTTTGTGTCATCTATTCCAGTTTCTTCCTGGGCTAATCATAACAAGAAAATAATTTCTGTTCTTCAAATGTTAGAGTGATGACCAAGGGCAGAATTTCTGCTGAAACTCTTGTCCATGATAATTTTCAGCTGGCTGTTAATTGAGAATCTTTTATAATTTGCTAGAGAATTTTTGGATGCCTTTGTGTTCCCTTCCTCCTTTCATGACCTGGAGCTACCTTGGGTATTTATCTGTGTCCTTACTGTGATACTTGCCTGCATTGCTTTGGGAGCTGAGCTCAGGCAGCTCCAGTTTGAAGGTGGATGGACTAAATTGACCAATTCTTTGTGTTTTGTGCACTTGAGGAGCTTCACAGGGTTTGCAGATGGTGAACCTGAGCACGTGGGCTGCTTTGCTGGTTTCTGTTGGCCATTGCCCAGGGAAGTGTTCCTGCTCTGGCATGGCATCATTTCCCTTGTGTTTCCTGCATGATCCAGTGGTTGGGTTTGGCAGCAGAATCAAGGGAATATCCTAAGATAAATTCTCTGTATCATCTATTCCAGTTTCTTCCTGGGCTAATCATAACAAGAAAATAATTTCTGTTCTTCAGATATTACAGTGATGACCAAGGGCAGAATTTCTCCTGGAACTCTTGTCCATGATAATTTTCAGCTGGCTGTTAATTGAGAATCTTTTATAATTTGCTTGAGAATTCTTGGATGCCATTGTGTTCCCTTCCTCCTTTCATGACCTGTCCTCAGCAACAATTTAAACCCACAAGGGTGTAAGAAAAAAGCCTTGAGAGGCAGAGATTGTTTTTGGGACAGCTTGGTTCACTTGGGTGACTGCAGGGGTGTGTGGTTATTAATTGTTTGGGGGTTTTTGGGGTCCCAGGATGAGGTGAGAGATGAGAATTGACTCCAAGTTCTCAGAAGGCTGATTTATTATTTTATGATATTATATTAAATGAAAATGGTATATTAAAACTATACTAAAGAAAGAGAAAGGCGACATCAGAAAGCTAGAAAAGAATGAATAATAAAAACCTGTGACTGACCAGGGTCTGACACAGCTGGGCTGTGATTGGCCATTAATTAAAAACAATTCACATCCTGGCTGATCAATTCTCCAAATCACAATCCAAAGCAGCAAAACATGGAGAAGCTGAAGCTTCCCAGGAGAAGAAATCCTGGCAAAGGGATTTTTCAGAAAAGGTGACAGTGACAGAGGTGGTGAAATCAGCACTGACGATCAGGGGTGTAATGGCTCTGTGGTGAATTCTGAGATCCTTTCGGGTGGATTGAGAAGGAGGTACCTGGGGGTGACTGTGGTTGTGTTTGCAGAGCTCGCAGGATGAGGGAAGAGATGAGGATCTGACTCCATGTTTCAGAAGGCTGATTTATTATTTTATTATATATATTAAAAGAAAATTATATAATAAAACTATACGAAAAGAATAGAAGAAAGGATGTAATCAGAAGGCTTGCAAGGAATGGAAAATAATGATAAAAAAATCTTGTGACTGGCCAGAGAGTCCAATACAGCTGGACTGTGATTGGCCATTAATTAAAAACAACCAACATGGACCAATCCCAGATGCACCTGTTGCATTCCAGCAGCAGATAATCATTGTTTGCATTTCATTTCTGAGGCCTCTCAGCTTCTCAGGAGAAAAAGAACCAAACAAAAGGATTTTTAATAAAATATCCTGGTGCCCACCCCTGACCCCACAGCCTGTGGGATGAAGGGATGTGGAGGTTCTGCCAGCTCAGCTGGGATCTCACCTTTCACACCCCTGCCAGGTGCTGAGCTCACAGCCCTCTCTGCCTTTTGGGGTTCAGCTTCTCACCTTCAAAATTTGTGTCCCATGGGCAGGAGATGTCCCCCAGGTCAGGGGGATGAGGTTCATGTTCCATCCCATTACCAGGTTTGATTCCAGGAGGATTTCAGTTCCTCTTCCATAATTATGAACTCCCTGTTACAAACTGTTTGGGACAAGTGTCAGCTCAAAGCCGAGAATTTTGCAGCCATTGAGAATTTTGAGCTTTTTGGGGCCATCAGGGAGCCTGCAGCACTTTCTCCAGGATTTCCCATCCCTTTGGGATGAGTCCTGTTGCCTTCTGTCATTCCCAGTTGTCCAGGTGGCTTTAAAAACAAGCAGAGAACAGAACTGGCCTTTTCCATAGCTGTGTCCTCCTCCAGGCGCCTCGTGGCTGAGATTTGGGGATTTTTGTGGTTATTTCTATTACACCATTCTATTGTTTCTATATTTGTGGTTGTTTCTATTACGCTGAGGGTTTTAAGGAGTTCTGTCCTGGGTTTGGAGCTCATTCAGAGCCAGATCTGATGGAAGAGTGATTCCTTAGGGATACAAGACAAATGTTGGGGCAGCATTTGGGATGGGAATTTTGGAGCGTTTCCAGGAGAGGAGGATGCAGCAGAGCTGCTCAGGGAGCCTGGCTGGGCAAGAACAAAGCCCAGGAGCTGACAAAGAATTAAAGGACAAAAGAGGAATTAATGTGGAGAGGGGCAAGGTCCTGCTGCCCTTTGCAGCTCAATTGGAAGAGCCTGGACATGATGCAATAGGTGACAAAAAGTCAGTGTGGGGAGGCAGTGGGGACAATAGATGAGATGACTTTGCTGAGATTCTTTGCAGTTGAAGCATCAAGAAAAGTTTCCCTTTGAACTTGACGTTAAAAATGCAGTAACCTCTGTCTCTATTATGAGCTGCTGCTCCCTTTTAGGTTGCTCATTAATCTTCCTGAATCCCAGACCACAGCAAGATCTGCATTTGGATTTTTTTTTATAGATATATATTTTATTTTTTTTTATCCCTTTTAAAGAGAAATACAATTTAATTGTTCAATCAGGTTAGTGGAAAGCAGGCATGTGAGATTGTGTCTTCTGTGAACACTGCACAGTTTCTGTTCCCAACAGCCTTATCCACAGGGATGATTTTTCACTGGCAGCAGGGGGAGGGTGACTTGTTAGGGAATCTTTTTTCCTGAAAAGATCTTCAAAGAAACATATGCATGAAAAGAAAGGAATTTATAAAAGTTTAGCTCACGCTAACTTTTCCACATAAGAATTTAATTTAAATAGCCTTAAAAAATGTGTGAGGATCAGAGTGATGCTTTGTCATTAACCCCTTTGATTTGGACTGAAATAGAGCAGAGCATGAGGCTCACATTATCCCTCAGAGGGAGAAAAGGACCTGCTGCAAGTGGTTTAGAGCTGGAATTCTTCTGTTTCCTTCCACTGAAATTGCAGGAGAAAGACTTTGGCCGTGTGTTTTTCCCCTTGAAGTTGGCCACACAAGTTCTCTGACAACTGCCATTAAAAAATAAAGGCGGGGGCAAGAACAGAAGGGAAATGTTTGCTTCTGGATTGGTACAGTCTGAGAGAGCTGGGAATGTTCCCCTGGAGAGGGGAAGGTTCCAGGCAGAGCCCCTGGAATGAGCTTGGAGGTCTCTTCCCACCCAAACTGCTCTGGGATTCTGGGATTTGGGACATTCAGAATCCATCCTGAGGGATTTTTATGGGAAATGGGGAGAGAAAAGAGAGGAGAAGGGAAGGGAGACCCTTCCTGGAGTGCTGAGATTGCAAGTGAAGGCCCTGGGTCCGTGAATGTCTTGGAGAGGAGATGGATCCAATGTCAGCCTGGGAGAGCTGGGAATGTTCCCCTGGAGCAGGGAAGGCTCCAGGGAGAGCTGGGAATGTTCCCCTGGAGCAGGGAAGGCTCCAGGCAGAGCTGCCAGCACAGGGCAGGGCCTGCAGGGGCTCCAGGAGAGCTGCAGAGGGACTGGGGACAAGGCCTGCAGGGACAGCACCCAGGGAATGGCTCCCACTGCCAGAGGGCAGCCATGGGTGGCATCTTGGCAATGAGCAATTCCTGCCTGGGCTGGCATTGCCAGAGCAGCTGGGGCTGCCCCTGATCCCTGCAGTGCCCAAGGCCAGGCTGGAGCAGCCTGGGATGGTGGGCTTGGAATGGGATGGGCTTGAAGGGCCCTTCCCACCCAAACCATTCTGGCATTTGGGACACTCAGAATCCATCCCCAGGGATTTTTATGGAAAATGGGGAGAGAAAAGAGAGGAGAAGGGCAGGGAGACCCTTCATGGTTTGCTGAGATTCCAAGAGAAGCTCCTGGGTCCATGAATGTCTTGGAGAGGAGATGGATCCAATGTCAGGCTGGGAGAGCTGGGAATGTTCCCCTGGAGCAGGGAGGGATCCAGGGAGAGCTGCCAGCACAGGGCAGGGCCTGCAGGGGCTCCAGGAGAGCTGCAGAGGGACTGGGGACAAGGCCTGCAGGGACAAACCAATCTGCGATTTTAGGAACCTTCCAGGTTGCTCACCTCTGGGAAAGGATGACAAATGTGGCAGTAAAACAAAGCTCTGGTATAATAACACAATAAATTATGATGGATAATTTTTAGAATTAAAAAATCCACTGATTTTTTTGTCTTGCTGGCTGGGTGATAAATGGAAAGCCTTGATGCCCCTCAGACACAAATCTAAATTTGGGAAGTGGATTTGTGTTATTCCCCCACTCTGCTGCTCATCCAGTCTCCACCCCAGCCTGAAAAATTCCTTACCATAAGGTTTTAACCAATTATAAAAAAAAAACAACGTGAAACTCTGCTAATTAAGATTAGCAGCAGAGGCAGAGAGAATGTGCTATGACAAGGGCACCATGTAAGGCCAGGTCCAGGGAAAATGCAGTTATTTGTAGGTGCCTTGTTCCATTTGGATTCACCCAGGGGCTGCTGCAGGGAGCCAGCTGTGCTCAGCGGTGACAGAAACCAAAGCTGACATTTGGGATAATGAAAATTCGGTTCAGCACCTCTGCGAGATGGGGATGATAATGTGTTGTCAGTCAGAGGTGCTGGGGAGGGGGAGAGCGAGCAGGATTCATGTCTGGTTAAAGGAGTTGTGGTGACAAGTGTGGCCTGTGCTGGTTAAAAAATATTCCTGAAGGAAAGGACGGGGAATAAACCAGCGGAAAAATCATGTGATGATGTGATATCCTGAATTTCCTGCCACACCACTGCTTTTGTCTCATGGTGAGCAGGATCACAGCTGGTTTGGAGCTTGGGGAGAGCAGGGATTTTCAGGGTTTTGCCAGCTCTGAAGCCACCAACTCCCCCAGCCCCTGGAAATGCACTCCTGGTTTCCTCGGCGTGTGTTGGTCCCGGTGTAGCGGATTAGAGCCACGGCCTCTTCAAAGAATGCCCAATCAAGGAGGGGTTATTAAAACCAGCCTGCTTTATGACTGAGAATTAATTAGAGGCAGCATTCTCATGCAAAACATCCAATTTTTTGATTAGCAATGGAGCAGGGTTGCAATTAACACTCTAGGAAGCTTAAATTTCCAGCGTTTTGATTCTCGGGAAATGAGATTATCAAACTGGGGTCAGGCCCTTGACAGCAAAAGGGGGATTATGTGTAAGAAAATGGTTTGTTTCTTGATTTTTCCTCAGAGATTGTTATTAAAGCCACAACAGTTCAGAGGGAGATGCCTAAAAAAAGGAGGCAGGAGGGTCCCTTTGCTTTGTCAGTGCAAAGAGCTCCCGGTGTTGGGGAGAGCACGTTTGGCATTTCATCTGCAGCAACAGGTTCCCATTGCTGGGTGGGGTCAGCCTTCCTTTTCCCATCCGTGTGGGTTTGTTTCTTTCCTTTTCAACAACGTTTTTGATCCCTTCCAGGTGTCTAAATGTGTGTATTGCTGCTTATTAAAGGCTGACCTCAGCCAGCAGTCGAGTCTGTGAAAAAGCATCTCTGTTAATCCTGGAGAACATTTGGGGGGGTTGAATTTCCCACTTAATTCTTGTCACTTCTCAGGGATCTGGGAGGTGTTGAAAGTCAGGCTGGGGCTGTGAAATCTCTGCTTTGTGTTGGGGACTTTGAGCAAGGTAAGGCTGGGGGAGGAATTTTGGTGTCAGGGTGATATTTGGTGAGAGTGTGAGCCAGGAGCGTCACTGTCATGGAATGGTTTGGGTTGGGAAGGACCTTAAAGATCACCCAGTTCAGTTCCAGCGCCATTGCCATGGACAGGGACAGCTCCCACTGCTCCAATCCTTCCTTGGGCACTGCAGGGATCAGGGGCAGCCCCAGCTGCTCTGGGAATCCCTTCCCAAAATCCCAGCCCAGGCTCCCTCTCCAGGGAATTCCCTCCATTCCCAGCTCTCCCAGCCTGGCATTGGATCCATCCCCACCCCGACTCCTCTCTAGGAAGGAATTTTGGGCTCTGGGGGCTTCACTGGCAATCTCAGCACTCCAGGAAGGGTCTCCCTTCCCTTTGCCATCCCCAACTTCCATAAAAATCCCTGGGGATGGATTCTGAGTGTCCCAAATCCCAGAATGGTTTGGGTGGGAAGGGCCCTTCAAGCCCATCCCATTCCAAGCCCACCATCCCAGGCTGCTCCAGCCTGGCCTTGGGCACTGCAGGGATCAGGGGCAGCCCCAGCTGCTCTGGCAATGCCAGCCCAGGCAGGAATTGCTCATTGCCAAGATGCCACCCATGGCTGCCCTCTGGCAGTGGGAGCCATTCCCTGGGTGCTGTCCCTGCAGGCCTTGTCCCCAGTCCCTCTGCAGCTCTGCTGGAGCCCCTGCAGGCCCTGCCCTGTGCTGGGAATTCCCACCTGGGTCTCAGTCTCCTCTTCTTGAATCTTTAACCCTTGCACTGTTCTCACTTCAGAGCCCTAACATCCCTCAGGTGCCACATGGTCCTTTTGGAGCAGGAAACTCAAAAATATAAAAATATGGGCATTAAGGTGGTGTATGAGGAGAGGAGCTTCTCAAATAGAGATGGAGAATCAATGCTGTCTGATGCCTCAGGTTTAGCTTTCATATTTCCCACATTCTGTGCTGCTTTA
This sequence comes from Zonotrichia albicollis, assembly GCF_047830755.1. Taxonomy (NCBI): domain Eukaryota; kingdom Metazoa; phylum Chordata; class Aves; order Passeriformes; family Passerellidae; genus Zonotrichia; species Zonotrichia albicollis. Next base: position 2,601,463 of record NC_133822.1, on the reverse strand, counting down.
GTGTGTGGGTCTGGGCTTCACATTCAGGGGTGGTGAACTGTGTGCACAGAGCAGGGAGACAAAACAATTCCTGCTCCAGCTGGGCACCAAGGACAAATGCCCCAAATCTCAGCCCAGGAGCACAAACCCCGTGGGCTGCAGAGAGAAAAACAAGCAGGGTGGGACTGCCTGGGCTGAAGCTGGGATGGGACAATGAACTGCAAGGGGCAAATGGAGCAGAACTGATCCCAGGGAGAGACCCCGGGAGCGCTCGTGCATTTTGGGGCCGTTTTGGTTCATCTTGGGTGCAGCCCTGGCTGGGCTCTGGTGCTGCCCAAGGTGCATCCATGGAGGAGATCCTGTGAATAAATCCCTGCTTGATTCTTTAGCTCCATCGAGTCTCTCTTCTATCTCAGCCTTCACAGGGCATCAGAATCAGCTTTGATTTCTGTTGCCAGCCTGGATTCTCCATCCTCACAACGCTCCCACCCCTGCCATGCTTCTCTCCCCTGTTGAAGTAAGGAATCACCGTCCTCCTTGTGTGAAAATCCCTGGATTTCTCCATTCTCACTCATTCTGCTGGAAGCTGCTCCAGCAGGACTGGCTGGGTTGTGTTGTTACAGTTGGGACTCGCTGTGTCCCTTTGCCTTGTTTACAAAGCAATCCTTGATTTTTCAAGGCACTTATTTACAGCTCTTTCCCAGCTTTGAATCTGGATTACTGAAGCATTTGAGGGCTTTGTGGTGAATTTACAAAGACAACATGGAATTATCTTGTATTATGCAGATTAGAACAGAATAGGTGGAGAATGTTTATGCCTGTGAACTATAATACCCTGCTTTGTATCAATTACTGGAGTTTTTTTCCAGGAGGAACATGTTTTTGGAAGTACTGAACTATGAAATTTGTGCTTTTACCTAAATTTATTTAAACAGCACAGAGTTAGGCTGTGAAATGGGGAATAAAATATCCATGGGAGTTCAGATCAGCTGGGTAAGAATTCAACCTGGTGGATGTTGAACAGTTAATCCTGATTTTCTTTTTTTCCTTTTTTTTTTTTTTTTTTTTTGGGAACTTGAGTCACCAGACTGGCCAAAACTGCAAAACATTTCTATTATACATTGTGTTGGGAGGAGATTTATTATAGATATTATATATTTTTTAATTATATATATTATATATATTATATATATTATATATATTATATATATTATATATATTATATATATAATCTCCTCCACACACAATGTATAAGAGAAATATAATATATGATATATATATTGTATATAATATATATTATTATAATATATATTTATATATATTTTTATATATATAATAAATCTCCTCCACACACAATGTATAAGAGAAATATGATATATGATAATATATATTATATACAATATATATATTATAATATATATTTATATATTTTTTTATATATACACACACAATATATATTTGGACTCTAATCCTTGTGGGCCCCTTCCACCTGAGGACATTCTGTGATTCCATCTCCTTTCCACAGTGATTAATTGACATTGTATTTTTTGTTTTGTTTTGTTTCTTCTGGCCTTTTAGGCAGTGTAGAGTCCTGAGATGCTCATGGATGTTTATGTTTTTTTTCTTGCAATCTTGCTGACAGTGGAATTTTTCATCAAATTCTTCTTTTCATCTTGAGGTTTCTCCACTTTATTGTGGGTCAATTTTCTTTGCTTTCAGCAGCTTGCTTAGCAAGCCCTTGATAAATACATTGCTGAAACATTCCTTTTCTTTCTCCCATTTGATGGAGTGTATAATCCTAATTTAAAACACAGCCCAATGCAATTATCTGTGGGGGCTGAGCCACTTTCTTGCCTCTTCTGCAAATTTGATCCCTTTCAAGCTGGGGCTTCTCCAGGATGTAATTCCACATCACAGGGGATGGCAAATTCCAGCAGAGGCCTTGGGGGTGAGCGTGTAGGGAGCTGCTGCTGCTCTTGTCCCTGTTCAGGGGGTAAGGAAGTGTTTAATCTCTGCCCCTGTCACTCTGCTGGCTCTCATCTGTGCCTGAAATCCCTTCAAAACGCGACACCGTTGTTTTTCAAGGAGCATAACAAATGCACCCCAGACAGCTGTATTAGCACTTGGGGTTTTTTTTTTTTTCCCTTGCAGCCGAGAGGTTTTTATCTTAATCATGTTGAAATGGAACTTTACAGTGGTAGAGGAGTGGGCAGGCTCAGAAAATTCTGCTTTTAAAGAGGGCTGAAGCCGTGTAGGTGAGCATGAATTAACATTTCCCTCGCCTTGTAAAGGTCAGCCTTTAATTGAGATTCACCACGCTCAGCCCAAAGCCCGGCTTGCAGAGCCCTCTCTCCGAAAAGGAGGCACAAATTGGCAGCATAATCTCATCAGAGGCTGGGGTTAGGTGGTAATAAATCACTCAATTCACACAGAACGAGGCTGCCACGGAGCACAAAACACGCCAGATGCTCCAAAGACTTTTGTGGCTTCGAGTTGGAATAACAGTTGGACGATCTGTAGATGTCTTGAGTTTTTTTTTTCCTTATAAGGAAAAACTGTTGGGGAGAAAGTGATTTTTTTACCTAATTAAAGGATTAAAATGCTACACGTTTGATGTAATGTTGGTTGTTATCCATTTTACACGCACAGGAATTGGAGGTGTTGCTCTCCTGTGTTTCCATGTGTGTATCATAGATGAGGAATTATTGCCAAAAAAAAGGCAACAGCTTTCATGGCTCCATTATTCCCTGCCTTTTGTGAGGAGATAAATGTTTGCTGAGGAGGTGATTCTCTTCTGCAGGATGGAGATGGAACTTTAATCAATGAAGGGATGTGATTTAGGGGTCTGAAGATACAAAAGCTGACAAATTCTCAAGGGCTCTGTGAGCCAATTGCATCAACTGCTGTTGGAGTTTTTGTTTAATGTATCATGGAGTAGTGTGGTAGAATATTTTCTTATCAGAACACAGAAACATGGACGTTTTCCAGGTGAGGAGAGTTTCCTTGGATAGGGTTTTACATCCAGTAATAGTGTGAGGAGATGGGCAGGGGAAAGGGGATTTTTATGGAAGCTGGGGGCGGAGAAAAGCGATGTCTGTGAAAATCATGGAATCAGAGACTGGTTTGGGTTGGAAGGGACCTTGGAATCATCCAGTGCCACCCCTGCCATGGCAGGGACACCTTCCACCATCCCAGGGTGCTCCAGGTCCCATCCAGCCTGGCCTTGGGCACTTCCAGGAGCAGCCACAGCTTCTGTGGACAACCTGTGCCAGGGCCTCCCCACCCTCATGGGGTGGTGGAAGATTTTATTTTTTTTTTTCCCCCTAAGCTTTGGATCCTCCTGAGATTTAAAATGGGTTTTTAAGTCTCTTATCTCTGAATTTTTGTTAGTTTTGAAGCTTGAATGGAATTGTCCATTCTGGAGTGAGTGGCTCCCTATGATGGTTTGGTATGGCATAATTTAAATTCTGTTTATAGGTCCACCAGGTGAAGTCATAGAAGGGCATCATGTGCATGTTGAATCCATCTTTAAAGGGGCTCATTTTGGTGATTATTCCAATTTAACTGACCTGAGAGGATGCATTAATTGAAAAATTTTGGAGTGGACCACCTAGCACTGGGAAAAGAGAACCTCCTTCTCGAACTGGCACTGGGTACCTCTCCAGCTGAATAGTAATAATAATAATAATCATAATCATAATAGTGTTGTGAGAAGTGGAGGCTCCATGGGGTGATCCTCATGGTCAGCTCCTTTGGGACACAGCCTTGGTGAATCCATGTTCTTCTCCAAAGGGCAAGGCTGGGCTTTGGGATGCATTTGAGTCATTCCAGGCCTCAAAGGTTATTTCTGATCCTGATAAATTTGGTGGAGTTGGCTGCCAGGAGGATCTGGGTTGGCTGAAGCAGGAGGGAAAGGTGCCTTGGAAGGGTTCTGGGGCTGTTCTTTCCAAGTTAACTGTCACCAGAAAATGTGATTCTGGGCAAAATTCCTCGAAATTCATTTTCCTCAGATTCTCTCATTGTCTCAGTTTCCCAGAGCATTTTGGAGTGTTAGAGCTTCTCAGGAGTCCCAGGATTGTTGCCTTGACACGGATTTTCTCCTGTGGATATTCCCTCTCTCGCCCTAAAATTATGAGGCCCTTTTGTTCTTATAACAAGGGGTCTCTTTTCATTCAGAGTTTCAGCAAATGTTTGGTGCTGTCACAGAATTATTGGGATTTGTGTCTCCAGTGGTGACCAGGATTGCATTAACTGGCTCAGTTTGGGGGGTGAGGGCTCCTGTGATGCCTCCTCCCCAAGAATTCATTTGAGATTGGTCACCCTGTATAGTCATTAATGTCCCACATTTGTGTGATTTCCTAAAGCAGAGAGGACAGGGAGGGTGTTCCCTGTTCCAAGTGGTATTTGCATTCCCCACATCAATGTGCACACCAGGCCTGCATTTAAATTCATGTTCTGGATATCAATTTCCCAAATTTTCCCGCTTGCCTTGCCAGTCTTTTGAGCCTTGCAGTCACCACAAAGGCGGGGAAGTTGTTGAAACCAGATTTTTCTGTGTTTTCTCCACATAAAACTCGTGCAGCTGCCTGCAGGAGGTTGTTCCAAGCGTGCTGGAGAAAGCCAGACTGATTCATTTTCCCTCGAAACATTGGGTGTGCAGCAAATCCTCACCACAGATCTCATTAGTGTTTTCATATCTCATTGTAATTACTTAATAATATAACACCAAAGCCTTGCTGCTCAGTAGCTGGATTTTTACATAATATCAAAAAAAAATCCTGTAAGTGACTGGGGGCCTGGAGTACATCTGTGCTTCTCTTTGGGGATTTTAATTGCACTGATCGTGTGGTTGTGTTTGACTTAATTGTCATCAGGAGTTATTGGATGAGCTCCCTGCAAGCCCTGCATTCACTGCACCTCAATGGCATCGAAAAATGGGATTTTTTGTGGCAACAAATGGCACTTCCTTTGTCTGCTTAATGAATGTGGAAGTGTTTTTAAATATCCTCTTGCCTCACACAGGAGGGACAATGGAAACACTTCCAAAATGGGGGATGTGTTCATGTGGTGGGGTGAAGCTGTAAATTCAGTAAAAAGTGGTTTCCAGCACTCAGGGCTGTGCCCTCAGCAAGGGGAGATGCCCATTTGACCCCAGGGTGAGGAGGGATGTGCCCAGTGGGTGGTGTGGTGTTTGTGAGGTCCTCAGGATGAGGTGAGAGATGAGAATTTGACTCCATGTTCTCAGAAGGCTGGTTTATTTTATTATAGTATATTATATTAAATAATGCTATACTAAACTATACTAAAAAAAGAGAAAAGATACATCAGAAAGCTTAACAAGAATGAATAATAAAAACTCATGACTGTCTCCTCAGAGTCCGACACAGCTGATGGTGATTGGTCATTAATTAAAAACAATTCACATAGAACCAATCAAGCATTCACCTGTTGGTGAACAATCTCCAACCACATTCCAAAGCAGCAAACACAGGACCAGCAAATCAGATAATTATTGTTTTCATTCCTCTCTGAGGCTTCACAGCTTCCCAGGAGAAAATCCTGGGCAAAGAGGATTTTTCAGAAAATATCATGGTAACGGGTACAGAAATCACTGTGGGTGCCTTTTAGCTGCTGTGGAAACGTGAAGGTTTATCTGGAGTTGGCTTCAAGTTATTGGAAGTGTAAGCAGACAAAATTTAAAGTCTTAAGAGTTCAGGAGCCGTGATGTGAAATGGAATCCTAAACTTGGAAAAACCCTCAAAGGTCAAGTCCAAGTGTTCCTCCAGAAGTGCCAAGGCCACCAAGGGGCTGAAGGGCCTTGGAGCATCTCCATGCTCAGGGGAGGCTGAGGGAGCTGGGGCTGCTCAGGACAGGGGGACACGGCTGAGGGACCCATCCATGGGATCCATGGGCACAGGGCCCCATCCATGGGTATCCACGGGCACAGAGCCCATCCATGGGCACAGAGCCCATCCATGGGGATCCGTGGGCACAGGGACCCATCCATGGGCACAGAGCCCATCCATGGGGATCTGAGGGCACAGAACCCATCCATGGGCACAGTGCCCATCCATGGGGATCCATGGGCACACAGCCCATCCATGGGAATCCATGGGCACAGAGCCCATCCATGGGGATCCGTGGGCTGAGAGAGCCCATCCATGGGGATCCACGGGCACAGAGCCCATCCATGGGCACAGAGCCCATCCATGGGGATCTATGGGCTAAGGGACCCATCCATGGACACGGGATCCATGGGCACAGGGCCCCATCCATGGGTATCCATGGGCACAGGGACCCATCCACGGGCACAGAGCCCATCCACAGGCACAGAGCCCATCCATGGGGATCCATGGGCTGAGAGAGCCCATCCATGGGGATCCATGGGCACAGGTGCCCATCCATGGGGATCCGTAGGCTGAGAGAGCCCATCCATGGGGATCCATGGGCACAGGAGCCCATCCATGGGCACAGGAGCCCATCCATAGGCTGAGAGAGCCCATCCATGGGGATCCACAGGCACAGAGCCCATCCATGGGGATCCACGGGCACAGAGCCCATCCGTGGGGATCCATGGGCACAGGGACCCATCCACGGGCACAGAGCCCATCCATGGGGATCCGAGGGCACAGGGACCCATCCATGGGGATCTGTGGGCTGAGAGAGCCCATCCATGGGGATCCGAGGGCACAGGGACCCATCGCTGGGGATCCATGGGCACAGAGCCCATCCATGGGCACAGAGCCCATCCATGGGGATCCATGGGCACAGAGCCCATCCATGGGGATCCGTGGGCACAGAGCCCATCCATGGGGATCCGTGGGCACAGAGCCCATCCATGGGCACAGAGCCCATCCACGGGGATCCATGGGCACAGAGCCCATCCATGGGGATCCATGGGCACAGAGCCCATCCACGGGCACAGAGCCCATCCATGGGGATCCATGGGCACAGGGACCCATCCATGGGGATCCACGGGCACAGGGACCCATCCATGGGGATCCACGGCACAGAGCCCATCCATGGGCACAGAGCCCATCCATGGGCGCAGGTGCCCATCCATGGGGATCCACGGGCACAGAGCCCATCCATGGGCACAGGTGCCCATCCATGGGGATCCACGGGCACAGAGCCCATCCATGGGCACAGAGCCCATCCATGGGGATCCACGGGCACAGAGCCCATCCATGGGCACAGAGCCCATCCATGGGGATCCACGGGCACAGGTGCCCATCCTTGGGGATCCACAGGCACAGAGCCCATCCCTGGGGATCTATGGGCACAGAGCCCATCCATGGGCACAGAGCCCATCCATGGGGATCCACGGGCACAGAGCCCATCCATGGGCACAGGGACCCATCCATGGGGATCTGTGGGCTGAGAGAGCCCATCCATGGGGATCCATGGGCACAGAGCCCATCCATGGGCATCCACGGGCACAGATCCCATCCATGGGCACAGAGCCCATCCATGGGGATCCATGGGCACAGGTGCCCATCCATGGGGATCCATGGGCACAGAGCCCAGAGTGGGGCTGGAATTCCCTCCCTGGGGACATTCCCGGACACTTTCCTGTGCCCTGGGATGGCCCTGCTGGAGCAGGGAGTGGGATCAGTGACCCACTGGGATCCTTCCCAACCTCACCCATCCTGGGATTCCGTCTCTGGAATAACAGGCTGTGCTGTTCTGTGCGTGTTTCCATCTTTATTATTTCTCCATGTGAGTTAATTTGTAAGTGAAGCATTTTGGTGCAGAAAACAAAACCAACTTCTTACATTATTCCCCTCTCTGACTTAAACCAACCTCGAGATATTCCTAACTGCAACTTTCACATTAAAATGTGGATAAAAATTAATTCCTTGCAATCTTTACTTCCTAATTAGTTCCCTGGAAGTGCTGGAACTCTATTAGTGGTAATGGCTGGGGCGTGTGTGTGTAAAGAGGAGATGATGCTTTGCAAGATGCATTTCCATGTAAATATCTGACACTTAATTCTTGTCTCTTAACCCTAATTGAGGTATTTGATGGTGCTTTTGGTATTTTATGAATCTGGGAAAAAAAAATGCCTCAAGAAAAGGCCCTTCCTTGCTTGATAAGAAGCCAAATGTTTGCTCAGAGGTGTGAGTAGGAGCCTGGGTGAGCTCCTCTTACAAACACCTCAGGTCTCACTTGGAGTTTCAATGGATCAGTTTGGCATTATTCCATCAATCCCAGCAAAACTTCTCTCTGCTCTCCCATTTTCTCTGGAATACAGAATCAAGTATTACAGAGAAAAGACAGGGGTGGGGTTTATTCAAATATTTATAGCTCGTTATCCTTCTTGTTGTTTCAAGAACTCATTTCACGTATAGAAGTTTATATAATTGATTTTATTGGTTTTTCCATGATTCTTTATCAGAGCCTATGGTTTTTATCCAGAATTTTTGACCCGTTCACACAATTGTGTGTCTGAACTCCTCGGACCATGGGGTTTTGTGTTTGCATTGGGGATTTTCATGGGGATTTTGGGGTGGGGGTACCCTGAGCCACTGGACTGGGTAAAAATGCTCCTGTGCCACCTGCACACCCCAGATCCACCTGGTCTCTTACAGCTAAAAAGTGTTTGTGTCTCTAAAGGCTTTATTTTTATGACTTTTGTAACTGGAGGATCCAATTTAGGAATTTAACAAAAAGTCACCTGCTGGAGCTTGGCCTTTACCTTTGTACGACAAAAGATGCTTTTCCTATTTCAGGTGCTGCTGCTACAAAGCAGAAAGGGGAGAATAACTTTATTTTTCCTTCTGTTGAGTGGTGATAGAGTTGTGAAATACAGAGATAAACCCTGCTTGGGGCAGGAAAAAAATTGGCATTTCTTGTCTGGGAACTTGAGGAGCAAATGCTCCATTCCCATTTGTGGTGGTGTTCACAGGGGTCCCAGGATGAGGGAAAAGATGAGAACCTTGACTCCATGTTTCAGAAGGCTGATTTATTATTTTATGATATATATTATATTAAAAGAAAATTATATACTAAAACTTACTAAAAAAAAATAGAAGAAAGGATTTCATCAGAAGGCTTGAAAGGAAAAGAAAGGAATGATGATAAAATCTTGTGATTTGCTCACAGCCTCGACACAGTTGGCTGTCATTGGTCATCAAATAAAAACAATTTCACATGCTGGGTAAACAATTCTCCAAATCACATTCCAAACCAGCAAAACATGGAGAAGCTGAAGCTTCTCAGGAGAAAAAATCCTAACAAAAGGATTTTTCCTAAAATATGTCCATGACACCCATTCCCAGTAAAAAGTTGCTGCAAAAAGGGAGATTAAGGAATTCCTGGATTCAGAATTGTGTCCTTCTCTGCCTCTGCTTTGACTCCTTTGGAAAACTGGAGTCCTTGCGTAGAAAACTTGGTAAAATAATAAAAAATTATTTGTAGTAGTTTAAACATCTGTCATGAAGGAGTGGTTTTTGCTCACTCAAAGAATCACCATCAAAGTTATCAACCAAAAATGACACAATCTGAATTTATAAAAATGGGAATTGACATTTGGGGTTTACTCTTGTGCTCTGTGGATGAAACAGCCCAGGGGAAATGGAGTTGGAATCGATTTGGAGTGATTTCCACAGAGACCAAAAGGACAAGGCAGAACCCCCCAGTGGACAAAGGTTTAGGGGAATTTCCAGCGTGGATCTCATTAGGATGGATTTAACAAACTGCCAGCAAATCCCTCAGGGTTTGCTCTGGATGGGGGATCTCTGCCATGGGTGAGCATGGATCTGTCCCAGGGAAAGAATTCCCAGCCTTGAGAGACATCCCAAGGGAATTTTGAAGCCTTTGGAGTGTGGTAGGTAAAGCTTCATCCTCCATCCATCCAAGGTGCCATTTCTGATATCTCCTCATTTATTGACTCTGTTCACATTCTCCTCAGCCAGGAGTGATTAAAACCAAGTTAATTGGGATGTTATGTTCTCCTGGTTTAATAGTGCACTGTGAACCCACTAGTAAAAGAACAGAGAAAATAGATTTTAGTTGAAAATTTATTTCTTTTGTATTCTTAATTCCATGCTGTAATAGCACAATCCCTATCACTTTAAAAAAACATCTTAAAAGGTAATTAGTGTCATTTATCCAGGGGACACTTGGTTTACCATCTTTTCATTAGTAAAAATCAGTCCCAGGCTGCCTTTCTGGCCTGGTTTAGTAATTGAATCTGATCTCTGAGGGCTGCACAAAATCTGATTTAGGTGGGAACCACAGTGATTGGGTTGGGTTTTTTTAATGTTATTTGTTAACTCTGCATTTATTAGCTACAGAAAATCAGAGAGAGAGCCATGGAAAGATTTGGGTTGGAAGGGACCTTAAAGATCATCAAGTTCCAACCCCTGGCATGAGCAGGGAACCCATAAAATCACATAGAATTAAATCACAGAAGGAAGGGAGGAATGAATTTCCCTCCTTTCCCACTGGAATAAAGGAAATCCACATCAATCCCAGCTGATTCCTGTTTTTCACTGGTCTGGGAGGTTTTCTTGGAAATATTCTGAGCAAAGCCCTGTTGGCTTGGTGTGTTGGATGATGCATGAGCCAGTTCCTTCTCAGGCTTGTAGGAAATCACTTGTGTTGGGGTACAACCATAAATATCTTATTGCCAGGACCAAAAATGCTTCATTTTACCTTTATTTTTTCAGTCTTTTTTCCCCTTACTGGATGTAGAAACTTCTGAATTAGTCCAAGCCAGGCATAAACCACGTCTTGTGCACTGAGTCATTACCACAAAGTCATGCCAGACAATTGAATTAAATGTGCAGGAAGAAGATTTAAACCGCTTTCTCTCTGTTTTAATAGGAACTTGATGAAAATGGCAGCGGATAAGCAAATTATAATACATTTGGATGAAGAAGTGGCAAGTTGGAGTGAGAGGTTGGGATGTCTGGATGGGAAGTTAATGATGCAGTTGTGAGGCAGAATGAGGGGATGGATGTGGTGGATGGAATACCAGGGAAATTAAGCAGGTTAATTCCCAGCCTTGCTGCAAGATTTCCATTACTCTGCACTCTGAGAGCAGATTATTACAGTTATTTAATGCGTTTAACCCACTTAATGTTTTTGGATCGTGCTTATGCAGAAAACCAGAGGATGGAAGTGTTTTAACTTCACTTTTTGTTTTTGCAGAAAAAGGGATTTTGTTTTTAATTTGATAATAGCCACATATGGCACACTCAGTGTCCAGTTGCTGATGTTCCCGTGGAGAGCAGAGCAGGGTTTTAATTTGAAATATTTAATTGGAGAAAAGGGCTCTGCTTGGCTTCCAGACTCTTTTCCAGTGTGGTCTCTTTTATTTGTTGCTAAAATAAATAAAATAAATTCTTCCTTCTTTCCCCTGTTTCCCTCATTCCCTCCCTTTTTCCCCAATAATTTTCAGCCTGGAGAAGAGAAAACTCCAGGGAGAGCTCAGAGCCCCTTCCAGGGCCTAAAGGGGCTGCAGAGGAACCTGGAGAAAGTGAACAAATCCTGAAAATTTGGATTCATACTTGGGGGTTTTGTGTCTTCACTATAAGTGGAACTTGAATTTCAAAGTCACTTAATTGACCTATTTTGCTTAAAAATGCTTCCGTTTCTCCTCAGTGTCTCAGAAATGACCCAAACCAGCTCTTAGGCTGAGATGTTTGTGTTCAGCTTGGGCTGAGCCCTCCAAATTGGGGAAAAATAATTTTATTCCAATTGTGGTGCCTGATTTTTTAATAAATAGAGGGCCAGGCTCTGAATTTCCCTGGGTGAAGGCATAGACGGGGTCAAGTGTTTCATGCAACTTCACATCCTGGAGATCTCACCATTTTTTGAGGACCCAGAATTTGTTGGGATTGGTAGACTTTGGGGAGCCTCAATAAATGGAATTGCATCTGCCTTGCTTTCTGTAGAAATTTGCTCAAAAATCCAGGGTAATGTTATGACTTTTTACCTAAAAAGTTTTATACAAAACACATAAATATGCTTTTAGTAAGTTTTTGTCAGCATTCACAAGGGAGAAACGGAGACAGCAGAGAAATGGGTATTTTACGGCAGGAAATTTATGGTTTTGGGAAAGAAATAAGTATTTCAGGGAAAGAAATGGGTATTTTGGGGCAAGAAATGGATATTTTAGAGCAGGGGAGGAGAAGAGAAGGCTGCTGGGCTGGCAGGTTATGGAGCACAAGCCTTTCACACCTGTGGGATCTGTTCTGCTCTTCCCTAAAAGTGCCCTTAGGCAGAACCAGATTTCTTCCCACAACGTGGGTTTCAGATTAAATTGAGTGGATATTGCTGTTACTCAGGAAAGCTCATCAAGAAGTTATCTGTATTCACAGCTAATTAAGTCAGGAGGCAGCGATGGTTTAAATGGCAGTGACACAGGTGCCTGCCTTGGTCTGGAATGGTTTGGGTTCTCCAAGGGCACCTGAACTATTTAGGGATAACCTGATCCATGGGGATAAATTAGGAACAACCTGATTCATGGAGATAAATTAGGAATAACCTGATTCATGGAGATGGATTAGGAATAACCTAATTCATGGAGGTGGATTAGGAATAACCTGATCCATGGAGATGGATTAGGAATAACCTGATCCATGGAGAAAAATTAGGAATAACCTGATTCATGGAGGTGGATTAGGAATAACCTAACTCATGGAGGTGGATTAGGAATAACCTGATCCATGGAGATAAATTAGGAATAACCTGATTCATGGAGGTAGATTAGGAATAACCTGATCCATGGAGAAAAATTAGGAATAACCTGATTCATGGAGATAAATTAGGAATAACCTGATTCATGGAGGTGGATTAGGAATAACCTGATCCATGGAGATAAATTAGGAATAACCTGATTCATGGAGGTGGATTAGGAATAACCTAATTCATGGAGATAAATTAGGAATAACCTGATCCATGGAGATAAATTAGGAATAACCTGATTCATGGAGATAAATTAGGAATAACCTGATTCATGGAGATGGATTAGGAATAACCTAATTCATGGAGGTGGATTAGGAATAACCTGATCCATGGAGATAAATTAGGAATAACCTGATCCATGGGGACAAATTAGGAATAACCTGATCCATGGAGATAAATTAGGAATAACCTGATTCATGGAGATAAATTAGGAATAACCTGATTCATGGAGGTGGATTAGGAATAACCTAACTCATGGAGATAAATTAGGAATAACCTGATCCATGGAGATAAATTAGGAATAACCTGATCCATGGAGATAAATTAAGAACCTGCTGGTGTGCTGTGCTCCCAGTCCATAACCCTAAACCTGGATTCACTGCTTGAGCATGATCTTGGCTTTTCTCCACACCCCAAATTAAAGGTGTTGGGGTTTTTTTAGGGTTTTTAACATGAGATGGTTAGTGCTGGATTTTTACAGAGAAATCCTCTGCTTTTTGAGCACAGCTGCTGCTGTTGGGTGAAGGTTTTCACAGATCAAACCAGCTGTGCAGAATTATTTCCCCAGTGAGACCAAAGCCCCTCCATGCTTTCAGCCCTGCTCAGAAATTTCAGTGTGTGGAGAAGGGAAGTACTATTAAAAAATAATAAATCTGTTCTTTGACGGGACTAGCAAATGTTCCTGGTTTCTGAGAAGCAAGAGCTGTGTGTATTTACTTGGACCTTTTCTATTTGATGCCTGCTTCTGACATTCTGGACATTTATGGATGCATTTGCTTTGTCTGGCTTTCTGAGGAGGAAGCCATCTGGTACTGTCAGTGTTATTGGATCACCCTTCCAAAAAGAAAAGGAGATTTTGCTTTTCATCTTCCATTTGAAATAGCTCATTAATTAAAAATATACTTACTGAGAGACATAATACATTACAAATATATATAAATATGTGTTGGGAAACGTGATGCATTAGGCTGTGGATTGTGCAGGGGAGGGCACAAGCCAAGGAGAGAAGTTCAAACCTCACTTGGCAGCCAAATCAGACCATGAAGTCCTGTCAAACACTGCACATAAACAGTGCTGGGGCAGAGGGAAGGAAGGGGAGGCAAAGCTTTCCCTCCGTTCTCTGCACTTCATGCTGGAGTTGAGCATTGTTTCCAGCCAAAGGGCAAAACCCCAAACGTCTTCATCTTCTCAGTTTCTGACTTTCCTGGTGGGTCCTTCTCAGCTGGTTGCCTCGCCAGCTTCTCCTCAAGCTGATAAATGAGGGTTGCATTGTTTTTATTGCCCTCAATATGTTGTCTGCTGTGCTGTTAATGCTCAGTGGCAAGAGAAATTCCTGCTCAAGCTCATGCAGGGAATCACTGAAGTATCCAAGAGGCCTCAGAAGCAGATGTGAGGGATCTGATTTTCTCTGCTTGTTAACTCATATACAGAAGATTAAAATGAATCTTTTTTGCTTCAGAAATTCTTGAGGGTAAGGCCGTGGGTTCATCCTGACAGCTGGCAGAGTCCTTAATGGAATTGTGAGCTGGGCTGCTGCAGCAGCTCTCCCCTTCCTCCTCCAGGGCAACGAGGTGTGAAAATTGGGAAAATTCCTCTTGTCCTCATGTGGGAGCAGGACACTCCTTCAGAAAGGAGATGTTTTATACCTCTCTCCCAGGATTTACGTGAGCAGTGGACACATTTTATGGCATGTCTTGCCTTGTTTATCTCTGTCTTTTGTGTTCTTGCCCCTTTGGGATGCATTTTGTCCTGGTAACCTGAGGAGGTGCTGACCCCACACCACACACCCTGGTGAGGCTTTATCTGCCCCTGGAACTTCTCTCCATCCTCAGCCTTACCATGAGGGCCACCATCTTTTCCCCTTTATTTCCCTTTTCCTTTTCCCCTTTATTTCTTTTGGCCACCATCTTTTCCCCTTTATCTCCCCTTTCCTTTTCTCCTTTATTTCTTTTGGCCACCATCTTTTCCCCTTTATCTCCCAGCCCACACAGTCAGCAGGGGAGCAGCATCCTGAGGGGGAGAGCTGACACCATTTCCCCATTGTCCTTCTGATGCCTTGCTTGGACTGCCTAAAAACAGAGACCAGGCAAAATTACGGGACCAAAAAGTGGGTATATTTTTTTATATAATATTTTTTTTTTTTTTGAAGGGCCGTCAGGTACATTTAGGGCAGACGAAACCCCCCCTGGGCCTACACCCAAAAAATGGACCATGGGTCACGGGTTTTCGCACTTTTATAAGTTTGATCCATTTGCATATTAGGGGTTAATATTTCAATTACAGCTTCAGGTAATGAAGTAATTTACCCCAGGTTTGCTCCCCTCAATGCACTTTTGTTTCCATCTCTCAGGGTCCGAGGCAGTGAAGTATCCTTGATTGCCAGGCCTGCAGAGGAATTGTTGTGTCTGCCCAAAATGGGAAAGCAGCAGCTCACACTGGATGTGGAGTTTAGAGTTATACACTAAAGAATTGCAGGATTGCAAATATATGAAAAATAGAAAAGCTCAAATCCTAAGGCATTCTCGGGATTTCTGCTGTTCAGAGTGACCTCGAGATGTGTTAGAAAGTCTCTTTTCCCAGCCTGGTGCTCGAAGAAGGAGTCAGAACTCTTCAGTTCTCGTTCTCAAGGTTGCTTATTACATCTTATCTATGACATTCTTTCTCTGGCCTGCTGAGGTCTGTCCAGCAGGTCAGGTTGAGGCACTCTGCTTGCCCCCAGGGTGATGTTATCTTTTTATACTAAAAACTACATATACAATATTTACAATAACTTCCCAATACCCATCACCTATGTTAGACACTGAACTTCTACTCTAAACCAATCCAAAAGTGCCACCGTCACCCAGAAGATGGAGGCCAAGAAGAAGAAGGAGAAAGGCTGGACACGCCCAGATTCCTCCATCTTGCCTCCTGAGCCTCCATTCTAGAAAACCCCAAAAATCTATTTTTCACCCTGTGACAACTAACTATTATTCTACTTAGACTTTTGTGGCTTGCAGATCTTCATGTAAGGTTGGTAATTTTTTCCATGGGTCATAACCAAGGTCACAGGGGTCTTGAGCTCTGTGCCAGGGTCTCTGAACCCCCTGGCAGGGGTTTGGGCAATCCAGGGCAGCCAGAGGGATGCCCTGGGTTCTGACAGACATCACTTTGAGCCCTGTGGTTGCCAGGGTACGCCGCCATCTTGGGAAGGGCCCTGCCGCCATTTTGGGGTCTCTTTGTTCCCCTGAGGTTCCTGAGATGTAATGCTTTTGTACCTAGTGATTGTTTACTTTTCCATTTTTGTCTGTTGCCTTTTCGCTTGTTTTTTCATTTATATCAATTAGTAATCATTGCTCATTGGTGGGAGGCAATTGGTTGAATTTAAGTGGAGGTAACTTTATTTTAGAGTGCCCACCTTTTTAAATTGTCTTCAACCAAGACAAGGGGCTCCAAAAGAGCTGGAGAGGGATTTTGGACAAAAGCCTGGAGGGGCAGTAGAAGGGGGAATGGAATTCCCACTGCCAGAGGGTAGGGTTAGGTTGGGATATTGGGAAGGAATTCCTGGCTGGGAGGGTGGGGAAACCATGGCACAGGGTATCCAGACTGATGGGCAGAGTTTAAATTTCAGGTCTGTATTGTGCCCTCAATACCTGAGTGTATATATATAAAAAAAAAATGAACCCATTCAGTTGGTAAACAATGTTCAGGAGGGGAAAAAAAGCTGCTCCATTGATGTGTTCTGTGTATTTGTATTTTTGCATTGTGTACTCCTGTGTTCTGGGACTGCTGGAGATCTTGAATGCACGGAGCACAAGTCTAATTATTTTGCTCACTAGAGGCAATAATTGGCTTGTTCAGAAGTAATGAGATAACTCAGATGTAAATTCGTTTTGGAGAGGGGGAATTTTAATAATGGATAATCTAGGAAATTATATCATGAATGGAAGAATATTTCTGTTTATAAAAGGAACAAGTAGTGTAACTACAGAAGGTTGGGGCCATTTCAGCTCATTCACAGCTGGAAGGAAAATCTGGGTGATTGCTGTTGACTCCTGTGTGAGTGCTGGCTGCTCTGAGCTGGTGCAGAGGGGTTTGAACAAGGCTCTTATCCTTTGAGTATTTCCAGCATTCAGGAACTTCCCTATGGAGAGAGTTTGAGATGAACTTTATGCTGAAATACATGAGGGGCCATTGTAAGTGTAAACCTTATGAACATGTTCTGGTGAACAGAATCCAGACTTGAGCAGTTGTGTCTTGATACTTTTCCTTAATTTTTTTCCTTTGCATTCCTCAGAACATCCTTCAGGCAGTTTTGCTGAGCCAATGTGCCCTGTAGAAACAGGATTTGCTGTTTGCTGTTACTGCTCTGATTTCAAAGGGCTGGGCTTGACTCATTTAATGTCACAGCTTTATTTTCCTGATTCTCAAGCAGAACTGATTCCACATCCAGTGCTGGCTTCCTCTGGGGCTCCTGAGGAGTCTCCATGCCTTGGACTTCCAGCCTTGGCTTAGTGAGCTTTGCTTTAGTGGAAGGTGTGGAA